>NW_026777611.1:0-182642 GCF_028023285.1 Balaenoptera ricei
TCAAACACTAGTGCTTAGGAAATCTATTGGAGGCAGAAGCAGTCAAGGGTAGCCTAGGGTTAGGGTTAGGCTTAGGGTTTGGCTTAGGGTACGGATTAGGCTACGGGTTCGGGGAAGGGTTCGGGTACGGCGTAGGGTATGG
This sequence comes from Balaenoptera ricei, assembly GCF_028023285.1. Lineage (NCBI taxonomy): Eukaryota > Metazoa > Chordata > Mammalia > Artiodactyla > Balaenopteridae > Balaenoptera > Balaenoptera ricei. Next base: position 143 of record NW_026777611.1, read on the forward strand.
GTTAGGGTTAGGGTTAGGGTTAGTGTTAGGGTTAGGGCTCGGTATAGGTTACGGGTTAGGATTAGGGTACGTGTTAGGGTTATGGTAGTGGTTAGGGTTAGGGTACGCGTTCGGGTTAGGGTAGTTATTAAACCTATCCCACTCTCTAGATACCCCTTAGCACGTAAAGGAATATTTGAGGGTCCAGCCATGGAGAAGAGTTTAGACACTAGGATAAAATAAGGAACACATACGTTATAAAGAAATCACATTAGGATTCTCTTTTTAACTGTTCCTTAAAACACTAGTGCTTAGGAAATCTATTGGAGGCAGAAGCAGTCAAGGGTAGCCTAGGGTTAGGTTTAGGCTTAGGGTTAGGCTTAGGGTACGGCTTAGGGTAGGGGTTCGGGGAGGGGTTCGGGTACGGCGTAGGGTATGGGTTAGGGTTAGGGTTAGGGTTCGTGTTAGGGTTAGGGCTCGGTTTAGGGTACGGGTTACGATTAGGGTACGTGTTAGGGTTAGGGTAGGGGTTAGGGTTAGGGTACGCGTTAGGGTTAGGGTAGTTATTAAACCTATCCCACTCTCTAGATACCCCTTAGCACGTAAAGGAATATTATTTGGGGGTCCAGCCATGGAGAAGTGTTTAGACACTAGGATAAGATAAGGAACACACCCATTATAAAGAAATCACATTAGGATTCTCTTTTTAAGCTGTTCCTTAAAACACTAGTGCTTAGGAAATCTATTGGAGACAGAAGCAGTCAAGGGTAGCCTAGGGTTAGGGTTAGGCTTAGTGTTAGGCTTAGGGTACGGCTTAGGGTACGGGTTCGGGGAGGGGTTTGGGTACGGCGTAGGGTATGGGTTAGGGTTAGGGTTAGGGTTAGTGTTAGGGTTAGGGCTCGGTTCAGGGTACGGGTTAGGATTAGGGTACGTGTTAGGGTTAGGGTAGGGGTTAGGGTTAGGTTACGTGTTAGGGTTAGGGTAGTTATTAAACCTATCCCACTCTCTAGATACCCCTTAGCACGTAAAGGAATATTATTTGGGGGTCCAGTCATGGAGAAGAGTTTAGACACTAGGATAAGATAAGGAACACACCCATTATAAAGAAATCACATTAGGATTCTCTTTTTAAGCTGTTCCTTCAAACACTAGTGCTTAGGAAATCTATTGGAGGCAGAAGCAGTCAAGGGTAGCCTAGGGTTAGGGTTAGGCTTAGGGTTAGGCTTAGGGTACGGCTTAGGCTACGGGTTCGGGGAGGGGTTCGGGTACGGCGTAGGGTATGGGTTAGGGTTAGGTTAGGGTTAGTGTTAGGGTTAGGGCTCGGTTTAGGGTACGGGTTAGGATTAGGGTACGTGTTAGGGTTAGGGTAGGGGTTAGGGTTAGGGTACGCGTTAGGGTTAGGGTAGTTATTAAACCTATCCCACTCTCTAGATACCCCTTAGCACGTAAAGGAATATTATTTGGGGGTCCAGCCATGGAGAAGAGTTTAGACACTAGGATAAGATAAGGAACACACCCATTATAAAGAAATCACATTAGGATTCTCTTTTTAAGCTGTTCCTTCAAACACTTAGTGCTTAGGAAATCTATTGGAGGCAGAAGCAGTCAAGGGTAGCCTAGGGTTAGGGTTAGGCTTAGGGTTAGGCTTAGGGTACGGCTTAGGGTACGGGTTCGGGGAGGGGTTCGGGTACGGCGTAGGTATGGGTTAGGGTTAGGGTTAGGGTTAGTGTTAGGGTTAGGGCTCGGTTTAGTGTACGGGTTAGGATTAGGGTACGGGTTAGGGTTAGGGTAGGGGTTAGGGTTAGGGTACGCGTTAGGGTTAGGGTAGTTATTAAACCTATCCCACTCTCTAGATACCCCTTAGCACGTAAAGGAATATTATTTGGGGGTCCAGCCATGGAGAAGAGTTTAGACACTAGGATAAGATAAGGAACACACCCATTATAAAGAAATCACATTAGGATTCTCTTTTTAAGCTGTTCCTTCAAACACTAGTGCTTAGGAAATCTATTGGAGGCAGAAGCAGTCAAGGGTAGCCTAGGGTTAGGGTTAGGCTTAGGGTTAGGCTTAGGGTACGGCTTAGGGTACGGTTTCGGGGAGGGGTTCGGGTACGGTGTAGGGTATGGGTTAGGGTTAGGGTTAGGGTTAGTGTTAGGGTTAGGGCTCAGTTTAGGGTACGGGTTAGGATTAGGGTACGTGTTAGGGTTAGGGTAGGGGTTAGGGTTAGGGTACGCGTTAGGGTTAGGGTAGTTATTAAACCTATCCCACTCTCTAGATACCCCTTAGCACGTAAAGGAATATTATTTGGGGGTCCAGCCATGGAGAAGAGTTTAGACAGTAGGATAAGATAAGGAACACACCCATTATAAAGAAATCACATTAGGATTCTGTTTTTAAGCCGTTCCTTAAAACACTAGTGCTTAGGAAATCTATTGGAGGCAGAAGCAGTCAAGGGTAGCCTAGGGTTAGGGTTAGGCTTAGGGTTAGGCTTAGGGTACGGCTTAGGGTACGGGTTCGGGGAGGGGTTCGTGTACGGCGTAGGGTATGGGTTAGGGTTTGGGTTAGGGTTAGTGTTAGGGTTAGGGCTCGGTTCAGGGTACGGGTTAGGATTAGGGTACGTGTTAGGGTTAGGGTAGGGGTTAGGGTTAGGGTACGTGTTAGGGTTAGGGTAGTTATTAAACCTATCCCACTCTGTAGATACCCCTTAGCACGTAAAGGAATATTATTTGGGGGTCCAGCCATGGAGAAGAGTTTAGACACTAGGATAAGATAAGGAACACACCCATTATTAAAGAAATCACATTAGGATTCTGTTTTTAAGCCGTTCCTTAAAACACTAGTGCTTAGGAAATCTATTGGAGGCAGAAGCAGTCAAGGGTAGCCTAGGGTTAGGGTTAGGCTTAGGTTTAGGGTTAGGGTACGGCTTAGGGTAGGGGTTCGGTGAGGGGTTCGGGTACGGCGTAGGGTATGGGTTAGGGTTAGGGTTAGGGTTCGTGTTAGGGTTAGGGCTCGGTTCAGGGTATGGGTTAGGATTAGGGTACGTGTTAGGGTTAGGGTAGGGGTTAGGGTTAGGGTACGCATTAGGGTTAGGGTAGTTATTAAACCTATCCCACTCTCTAGATACCCCTTAGCACGTAAAGGAATATTATTTGGGGGTCCAGCCATGGAGAAGAGTTTAGACACTAGGATAAGATAAGGAACACACCCATTATAAAGAAATCACATTAGGATTCTCTTTTTAAGCTGTTCCTTCAAACAGTAGTGCTTAGGAAATCTATTGGAGGCAGAAGCAGTCAAGGGTAGCCTAGGGTTAGGGTTAGGCTTAGGGTTAGGCTTAGGGTACGGCTTAGGGAACGGTTTCGGGGAGGGTTTCGGGTACGGTGTAGGGTATGGGTTAGGGTTAGGGTTAGGGTTAGTGTTAGGGTTAGGGCTCAGTTTAGGGTACGGGTTAGGATTAGGGTACGTGTTAGGGTTAGGGTAGGGGTTAGGGTTAGGGTACGCGTTAGGGTTAGGGTAGTTATTAAACCTATCCCACTCTCTAGATACCCCTTAGCACGTAAAGGAATATTATTTGGGGGTCCAGCCATGGAGAAGAGTTTAGACAGTAGGATAAGATAAGGAACACACCCATTATAAAGAAATCACATTAGGATTCTGTTTTTAAGCCGTTCCTTAAAACACTAGTGCTTAGGAAATCTATTGGAGGCAGAAGCAGTCAAGGGTAGCCTAGGGTTAGGGTTAGGCTTAGGGTTAGGCTTAGGGTACGGCTTAGGGTACGGGTTCGGGGAGGGGTTCGGGTACGGCGTAGGGTATGGGTTAGGGTTAGGGTTAGGGTTAGTGTTAGGGTTAGGGCTCGGTTCAGGGTACGGGTTAGGATTAGGGTACATGTTAGGGTTAGGGTAGGGGTTAGGGTTAGGGTACACGTTAGGGTTAGGGTAGTTAGTAAACCTATCCCACTCTCTAGATACCCCTTAGCACGTAAAGGAATATTATTTGGGGGTCCAGCCGTGGAGAAGAGTTTAGACACTAGGATAAGATAAGGAACACACCCATTATAAAGAAATCACATTAGGATTCTCTTTTTAAGCTGTTCCTTCAAACACTAGTGCTTAGGAAATCTATTGGAGGCAGAAGCAGTCAAGGGTAGCCTAGGGTTAGGGTTAGGCTTAGGGTTAGGGTTAGGGTACGGCTTAGGGTACGGGTTCGGGGAGGGGTTCGGGTACGGTGTAGGGTATGGGTTAGGGTTAGGGTTAGGGTTAGTGTTAGGGTTAGGGCTCGGTATAGTTTACGGGTTAGGATTAGGGTACGTGTTAGGGTTATGGTAGTGGTTAGGGTTAGGGTACGCGTTAGGGTTAGGGTAGTTATTAAACCTATCCCACTCTCTAGATACCCCTTAGCACGTAAAGGAATATTATTTGAGGGTCCAGCCATGGAGAAGAGTTTAGACACTAGGATAAAATAAGGAACACATACGTTATAAAGAAATCACATTAGGATTCTCTTTTTAACTGTTCCTTAAAACACTAATGCTTAGGAAATCTATTGGAGGCAGAAGCAGTCAAGGGTAGCCTAGGGTTAGGGTTAGGCTTAGGGTTAGGCTTAGGGTACGGCTTAGGGTAGGGGTTCGGGGAGGGGTTCGGGTACGGCGTAGGGTATGGGTTAGGGTTAGGGTTAGGGTTCGTGTTAGGGTTAGGGCTCGGTTTAGGGTACGGGTTACGATTAGGGTACGTGTTAGGGTTAGGGTAGTGGTTAGGGTTAGGGTACGCGTTAGGGTTAGGGTAGTTATTAAACCTATCCCACTTTCTAGATACCCCTTAGCACGTAAAGGAATATTATTTGGGTGTCCAGCCATGGAGAAGAGTTTAGACACTAGGATAAGATAAGGAACACACCCATTATAAAGAAATCACATTAGGATTCTCTTTTTAAGCTGTTCCTTAAAACACTAGTGCTTAGGAAATCTATTGGAGACAGAAGCAGTCAAGGGTAGCCTAGGGTTAGGGTTAGGCTTAGTGTTAGGCTTAGGGTACGGCTTAGGGTACGGGTTCGGGGAGGGTTCGGGTACGGCGTAGGGTATGGGTTAGGGTTAGGGTTAGGGTTAGTGTTAGGGTTAGGGCTCGGTTCAGGGTACGGGTTAGGATTAGGGTACGTGTTAGGGTTAGGGTAGGGGTTAGGGTTAGGGTACGTGTTAGGGTTAGGGTAGTTATTAAACCTATCCCACTCTCTAGATACCCCTTAGCACGTAAAGGAATATTATTTGGGGGTCCAGCCATGGAGAAGAGTTTAGACACTAGGATAAGATAAGGAACACACCCATTATAAAGAAATCACATTAGGATTCTCTTTTTAAGCTGTTCCTTCAAACACTAGTGCTTAGGAAATCTATTGGAGGCAGAAGCAGTCAAGGGTAGCCTAGGGTTAGGGTTAGGCTTAGGGTTAGGCTTAGGGTACGGCTTAGGCTACGGGTTCAGGGAGGGGTTCGGGTACGGCGTAGGGTATGGGTTAGGGTTAGGGTTAGGGTTAGTGTTAGGGTTAGGGCTCGGTTTAGGGTACGGGTTAGGATTAGGGTACGTGTTAGGGTTAGGGTAGGGGTTAGGGTTAGGGTACGCGTTAGGGTTAGGGTAGTTATTAAACCTATCCCACTCTCTAGATACCCCTTAGCACGTAAAGGAATATTATTTGGGGGTCCAGCCATGGAGAAGAGTTTAGACACTAGGATAAGATAAGGAACACACCCATTATAAAGAAATCACATTAGGATTCTCTTTTTAAGCTGTTCCTTCAAACACTAGTGCTTAGGAAATCTATTGGAGGCAGAAGCAGTCAAGGGTAGCCTGGGGTTAGGGTTAGGCTTAGGGTTAGGCTTAGGGTACGGCTTAGGGTACGGGTTCGTGGAGGGGTTCGGGTACGGCGTAGGGTATGGGTTAGGGTTAGGGTTAGGGTTAGTGTTAGGGTTAGGGCTCGGTTTAGGGTACGGGTTAGGATTAGGGTACGGGTTAGGGTTAGGGTAGGGGTTAGGGTTAGGGTACGCGTTAGGGTTAGGGTAGTTATTAAACCTATCCCACTCTCTAGATACCCCTTAGCACGTAAAGGAATATTATTTGGGGGTCCAGCCATGGAGAAGAGTTTAGACACTAGGATAAGATAAGGAACACACCCATTATAAAGAAATCACATTAGGATTCTCTTTTTAAGCTGTTCCTTCAAACACTAGTGCTTAGGAAATCTATTGGAGGCAGAAGCAGTCAAGGGTAGCCTAGGGTTAGGGTTAGGCTTAGGGTTAGGCTTAGGGTACGGCTTAGGGTACGGTTTCGGGGAGGGGTTCGGGTACGGTGTAGGGTATGGGTTAGGGTTAGGGTTAGGGTTAGTGTTAGGGTTAGGGCTCAGTTTAGGTTACGGGTTAGGATTAGGGTACATGTTAGGGTTAGGGTAGGGGTTAGGGTTAGGGTACGCGTTAGGGTTAGGGTAGTTATTAAACCTATCCCACTCTCTAGATACCCCTTAGCACGTAAAGGAATATTATTTGGGGGTCCAGCCATGGAGAAGAGTTTAGACAGTAGGATAAGATAAGGAACACACCCATTATAAAGAAATCACATTAGGATTCTGTTTTTAAGCCGTTCCTTAAAACACTAGTGCTTAGGAAATCTATTGGAGGCAGAAGCAGTCAAGGGTAGCCTAGGGTTAGGGTTAGGCTTAGGGTTAGGCTTAGGGTACGGCTTAGGGTACGGGTTCGGGGAGGGGTTCGGGTACGGCGTAGGGTATGGGTTAGGGTTAGGGTTAGGGTTAGTGTTAGGGTTAGGGATCGGTTCAGGGTACGGGTTAGGATTAGGGTACGTGTTAGGGTTAGGGTAGGGGTTAGGGTTAGGGTACGTGTTAGGGTTAGGGTAGTTATTAAACCTATCCCACTCTGTAGATACCCCTTAGCACGTAAAGGAATATTATTTGGGGGTCCAGCCATGGAGAAGAGTTTAGACACTAGGATAAGATAAGGAACACACCCATTATAAAGAAATCACATTAGGATTCTGTTTTTAAGCCGTTCCTTAAAACACTAGTGCTTAGGAAATCTATTGGAGGCAGAAGCAGTCAAGGGTAGCCTAGGGTTAGGGTTAGGCTTAGGGTTAGGCTTAGGGTATGGCTTAGGGTACGGGTTCGGGGAGGGGTTCGTGTACGGCGTAGGGTATGGGTTAGGGTTTGGGTTAGGGTTAGTGTTAGGGTTAGGGCTCGGTTCAGGGTACGGGTTAGGATTAGGGTACGTGTTAGGGTTAGGGTAGGGGTTAGGGTTAGGGTACGTGTTAGGGTTAGGGTAGTTATTAAACCTATCCCACTCTGTAGATACCCCTTAGCACGTAAAGGAATATTATTTGGGGGTCCAGCCATGGAGAAGAGTTTAGACACTAGGATAAGATAAGGAACACACCCATTATAAAGAAATCACATTAGGATTCTGTTTTTAAGCCGTTCCTTAAAACACTAGTGCTTAGGAAATCTATTGGAGGCAGAAGCAGTCAAGGGTAGCCTAGGGTTAGGGTTAGGCTTAGGTTTAGGGTTAGGGTACGGCTTAGGGTAGGGGTTCGGTGAGGGGTTCGGGTACGGCGTAGGGTATGGGTTAGGGTTAGGGTTAGGGTTCGTGTTAGGGTTAGGGCTCGGTTCAGGGTATGGGTTAGGATTAGGGTACGTGTTAGGGTTAGGGTAGGGGTTAGGGTTAGGGTACGCATTAGGGTTAGGGTAGTTATTAAACCTATCCCACTCTCTAGATACCCCTTAGCACGTAAAGGAATATTATTTGGGGGTCCAGCCATGGAGAAGAGTTTAGACACTAGGATAAGATAAGGAACACACCCATTATAAAGAAATCACATTAGGATTCTCTTTTTAAGCTGTTCCTTCAAACAGTAGTGCTTAGGAAATCTATTGGAGGCAGAAGCAGTCAAGGGTAGCCTAGGGTTAGGGTTAGGCTTAGGGTTAGGCTTAGGGTACGGCTTAGGGAACGGTTTCGGGGAGGGTTTCGGGTACGGTGTAGGGTATGGGTTAGGGTTAGGGTTAGGGTTAGTGTTAGGGTTAGGGCTCAGTTTAGGGTACGGGTTAGGATTAGGGTACGTGTTAGGGTTAGGGTAGGGGTTAGGGTTAGGGTACGCGTTAGGGTTAGGGTAGTTATTAAACCTATCCCACTCTCTAGATACCCCTTAGCACGTAAAGGAATATTATTTGGGGGTCCAGCCATGGAGAAGAGTTTAGACAGTAGGATAAGATAAGGAACACACCCATTATAAAGAAATCACATTAGGATTCTGTTTTTAAGCCGTTCCTTAAAACACTAGTGCTTAGGAAATCTATTGGAGGCAGAAGCAGTCAAGGGTAGCCTAGGGTTAGGGTTAGGCTTAGGGTTAGGCTTAGGGTACGGCTTAGGGTACGGGTTCGGGGAGGGGTTCGGGTACGGCGTAGGGTATGGGTTAGGGTTAGGGTTAGGGTTAGTGTTAGGGTTAGGGCTCGGTTCAGGGTACGGGTTAGGATTAGGGTACATGTTAGGGTTAGGGTAGGGGTTAGGGTTAGGGTACACGTTAGGGTTAGGGTAGTTAGTAAACCTATCCCACTCTCTAGATACCCCTTAGCACGTAAAGGAATATTATTTGGGGGTCCAGCCGTGGAGAAGAGTTTAGACACTAGGATAAGATAAGGAACACACCCATTATAAAGAAATCACATTAGGATTCTCTTTTTAAGCTGTTCCTTCAAACACTAGTGCTTAGGAAATCTATTGGAGGCAGAAGCAGTCAAGGGTAGCCTAGGGTTAGGGTTAGGCTTAGGGTTAGGGTTAGGGTACGGCTTAGGGTACGGGTTCGGGGAGGGGTTCGGGTACGGTGTAGGGTATGGGTTAGGGTTAGGGTTAGGGTTAGTGTTAGGGTTAGGGCTCGGTATAGTTTACGGGTTAGGATTAGGGTACGTGTTAGGGTTATGGTAGTGGTTAGGGTTAGGGTACGCGTTAGGGTTAGGGTAGTTATTAAACCTATCCCACTCTCTAGATACCCCTTAGCACGTAAAGGAATATTATTTGAGGGTCCAGCCATGGAGAAGAGTTTAGACACTAGGATAAAATAAGGAACACATACGTTATAAAGAAATCACATTAGGATTCTCTTTTTAACTGTTCCTTAAAACACTAATGCTTAGGAAATCTATTGGAGGCAGAAGCAGTCAAGGGTAGCCTAGGGTTAGGGTTAGGCTTAGGGTTAGGCTTAGGGTACGGCTTAGGGTAGGGGTTCGGGGAGGGGTTCGGGTACGGCGTAGGGTATGGGTTAGGGTTAGGGTTAGGGTTCGTGTTAGGGTTAGGGCTCGGTTTAGGGTACGGGTTACGATTAGGGTACGTGTTAGGGTTAGGGTAGTGGTTAGGGTTAGGGTACGCGTTAGGGTTAGGGTAGTTATTAAACCTATCCCACTTTCTAGATACCCCTTAGCACGTAAAGGAATATTATTTGGGTGTCCAGCCATGGAGAAGAGTTTAGACACTAGGATAAGATAAGGAACACACCCATTATAAAGAAATCACATTAGGATTCTCTTTTTAAGCTGTTCCTTAAAACACTAGTGCTTAGGAAATCTATTGGAGACAGAAGCAGTCAAGGGTAGCCTAGGGTTAGGGTTAGGCTTAGTGTTAGGCTTAGGGTACGGCTTAGGGTACGGGTTCGGGGAGGGGTTCGGGTACGGCGTAGGGTATGGGTTAGGGTTAGGGTTAGGGTTAGTGTTAGGGTTAGGGCTCGGTTCAGGGTACGGGTTAGGATTAGGGTACGTGTTAGGGTTAGGGTAGGGGTTAGGGTTAGGGTACGTGTTAGGGTTAGGGTAGTTATTAAACCTATCCCACTCTCTAGATACCCCTTAGCACGTAAAGGAATATTATTTGGGGGTCCAGCCATGGAGAAGAGTTTAGACACTAGGATAAGATAAGGAACACACCCATTATAAAGAAATCACATTAGGATTCTCTTTTTAAGCTGTTCCTTCAAACACTAGTGCTTAGGAAATCTATTGGAGGCAGAAGCAGTCAAGGGTAGCCTAGGGTTAGGGTTAGGCTTAGGGTTAGGCTTAGGGTACGGCTTAGGCTACGGGTTCAGGGAGGGGTTCGGGTACGGCGTAGGGTATGGGTTAGGGTTAGGGTTAGGGTTAGTGTTAGGGTTAGGGCTCGGTTTAGGGTACGGGTTAGGATTAGGGTACGTGTTAGGGTTAGGGTAGGGGTTAGGGTTAGGGTACGCGTTAGGGTTAGGGTAGTTATTAAACCTATCCCACTCTCTAGATACCCCTTAGCACGTAAAGGAATATTATTTGGGGGTCCAGCCATGGAGAAGAGTTTAGACACTAGGATAAGATAAGGAACACACCCATTATAAAGAAATCACATTAGGATTCTCTTTTTAAGCTGTTCCTTCAAACACTAGTGCTTAGGAAATCTATTGGAGGCAGAAGCAGTCAAGGGTAGCCTGGGGTTAGGGTTAGGCTTAGGGTTAGGCTTAGGGTACGGCTTAGGGTACGGGTTCGTGGAGGGGTTCGGGTACGGCGTAGGGTATGGGTTAGGGTTAGGGTTAGGGTTAGTGTTAGGGTTAGGGCTCGGTTTAGGGTACGGGTTAGGATTAGGGTACGGGTTAGGGTTAGGGTAGGGGTTAGGGTTAGGGTACGCGTTAGGGTTAGGGTAGTTATTAAACCTATCCCACTCTCTAGATACCCCTTAGCACGTAAAGGAATATTATTTGGGGGTCCAGCCATGGAGAAGAGTTTAGACACTAGGATAAGATAAGGAACACACCCATTATAAAGAAATCACATTAGGATTCTCTTTTTAAGCTGTTCCTTCAAACACTAGTGCTTAGGAAATCTATTGGAGGCAGAAGCAGTCAAGGGTAGCCTAGGGTTAGGGTTAGGCTTAGGGTTAGGCTTAGGGTACGGCTTAGGGTACGGTTTCGGGGAGGGGTTCGGGTACGGTGTAGGGTATGGGTTAGGGTTAGGGTTAGGGTTAGTGTTAGGGTTAGGGCTCAGTTTAGGTTACGGGTTAGGATTAGGGTACATGTTAGGGTTAGGGTAGGGGTTAGGGTTAGGGTACGCGTTAGGGTTAGGGTAGTTATTAAACCTATCCCACTCTCTAGATACCCCTTAGCACGTAAAGGAATATTATTTGGGGGTCCAGCCATGGAGAAGAGTTTAGACAGTAGGATAAGATAAGGAACACACCCATTATAAAGAAATCACATTAGGATTCTGTTTTTAAGCCGTTCCTTAAAACACTAGTGCTTAGGAAATCTATTGGAGGCAGAAGCAGTCAAGGGTAGCCTAGGGTTAGGGTTAGGCTTAGGGTTAGGCTTAGGGTACGGCTTAGGGTACGGGTTCGGGGAGGGGTTCGGGTACGGCGTAGGGTATGGGTTAGGGTTAGGGTTAGGGTTAGTGTTAGGGTTAGGGATCGGTTCAGGGTACGGGTTAGGATTAGGGTACGTGTTAGGGTTAGGGTAGGGGTTAGGGTTAGGGTACGTGTTAGGGTTAGGGTAGTTATTAAACCTATCCCACTCTGTAGATACCCCTTAGCACGTAAAGGAATATTATTTGGGGGTCCAGCCATGGAGAAGAGTTTAGACACTAGGATAAGATAAGGAACACACCCATTATAAAGAAATCACATTAGGATTCTGTTTTTAAGCCGTTCCTTAAAACACTAGTGCTTAGGAAATCTATTGGAGGCAGAAGCAGTCAAGGGTAGCCTAGGGTTAGGGTTAGGCTTAGGGTTAGGCTTAGGGTATGGCTTAGGGTACGGGTTCGGGGAGGTGTTCGGGTACGGCGTAGTGTATGGGTTAGGGTTAGGGTTAGGGTTAGTGTTAGGGTTAGGGCTCGGTTCAGGGTACGGGTTAGGATTAGGGTACGTGTTAGGGTTAGGGTAGGGGTTAGGGTTAGGGTACGTGTTAGGGTTAGGGTAGTTATTAAACCTATCCCACTCTCTAGATACCCCTTAGCACGTAAAGGAATATTATTTGGGGGTCCAGCCATGGAGAAGAGTTTAGACACTAGGATAAGATAAGGAACACACCCATTATAAAGAAATCACATTAGGATTCTCTTTTTAAGCTGTTCCTTCAAACACTACTGCTTAGGAAATCTATTGGAGGCAGAAGCAGTCAAGGGTAGCCTAGGGTTAGGGTTAGGCTTAGGGTTAGGCTTAGGGTACGGCTTAGGCTACGGGTTCGGGGAGGGGTTCGGGTACGGCGTAGGGTATGGGTTAGGGTTAGGGTTAGGGTTAGTGTTAGGGTTAGGGCTCGGTTTAGGGTACGGGTTAGGATTAGGGTACGTGTTAGGGTTAGGGTAGGGGTTAGGGTTAGGGTACGCGTTAGGGTTAGGGTAGTTATTAAACCTATCCCACTCTCTAGATACCCCTTAGCACGTAAAGGAATATTATTTGGGGGTCCAGCCATGGAGAAGAGTTTAGACACTAGGATAAGATAAGGAACACACCCATTATAAAGAAATCACATTAGGATTCTCTTTTTAAGCTGTTCCTTCAAACACTAGTGCTTAGGAAATCTGTTGGAGGCAGAAGCAGTCAAGGGTAGCCTAGGGTTAGGGTTAGGCTTAGGGTTAGGCTTAGGGTACGGCTTAGGGTTCGGGTTTGGGGAGGGGTTCGGGTACGGTGTAGGGTATGGGGTAGGGTTAGGTTTAGGGTTAGTGTTAGGGTTAGGGCTCGGTTTAGGGTACGGGTTAGGATTAGGGTACGTGTTAGGGTTAGGGTAGGGGTTAGGGTTAGGGTACGCGTTAGGGTTAGGGTAGTTATTAAACCTATCCCACTCTCTAGATACCCCTTAGCACGTAAAGGAATATTATTTGCGGGTCCAGCCATGGAGAAGAGTTTAGACACTAGGATAAAATAAGGAACACATACATTATAAAGAAATCACATTAGGATTCTCTTTTTAAGCTGTTCCTTAAAACACTAGTGCTTAGGAAATCTATTGGAGGCAGAAGCAGTCAAGGGTAGCCTAGGGTTAGGGTTAGGCTTAGGTTTAGGGTTAGGGTACGGCTTAGGGTAGGGTTTCGGGGAGGGGTTCGGGTACGGCGTAGGGTATGGGTTAGGGTTAGGGTTAGGGTTCGTGTTAGGGTTAGGGCTCGGTTCAGGGTACGGGTTAGGATTAGGGTACGTATTAGGGTTAGGGTAGGGGTTAGGGTTAGGGTACGTGTTAGGGTTAGGGTAGTTATTAAACCTATCCCACTCTCTAGATACCCCTTAGCACGTAAAGGAATATTATTTGGGGGTCCAGCCATGGAGAAGAGTTTAGACACTAGGATAAGATAAGGAACACACCCATTATAAAGAAATCACATTAGGATTCTCTTTTTAAGCTGTTCCTTAAAACACTAGTGCTTAGGAAATCTATTGGAGGCAGAAGCAGTCAAGGGTAGCCTAGGGTTAGGGTTAGGCTTAGGGTTAGGCTTAGGGTACGGCTTAGGGTACGGTTTCGGGGAGGGGTTCGGGTACGGCGTAGGGTATGGGTTAGGGTTAGGGTTAGGGTTAGTGTTAGGGTTAGGGCTCAGTTTAGGGTACGGGTTAGGATTAGGGTACGTGTTAGGGTTAGGGTAGGGGTTAGGGTTAGGGTACGCGTTAGGGTTAGGGTAGTTATTAAACCTATCCCACTCTCTAGATACCCCTTAGCACGTAAAGGAATATTATTTGGGGGTCCAGCCATGGAGAAGAGTTTAGACAGTAGGATAAGATAAGGAACACACCCATTATAAAGAAATCACATTAGGATTCTGTTTTTAAGCCGTTCCTTAAAACACTAGTGCTTAGGAAATCTATTGGAGGCAGAAGCAGTCAAGGGTAGCCTAGGGTTAGGGTTAGGCTTAGGGTTAGGCTTAGGGTACGGCTTAGGGTACGGGTTCGGGGAGGGGTTCGGGTACGGCGTAGGGTATGGGTTAGGGTTAGGGTTAGGGTTAGTGTTAGGGTTAGGGCTCGGTTCAGGGTACGGGTTAGGATTAGGGTACGTGTTAGGGTTAGGGTAGGGGTTAGGGTTAGGGTACGTGTTAGGGTTAGGGTAGTTATTAAACCTATCCCACTCTCTAGATACCCCTTAGCACGTAAAGGAATATTATTTGGGGGTCCAGCCATGGAGAAGAGTTTAGACACTAGGATAAGATAAGGAACACACCCATTATAAAGAAATCACATTAGGATTCTCTTTTTAAGCTGTTCCTTCAAACACTAGTGCTTAGGAAATCTATTGGAGGCAGAAGCAGTCAAGGGTAGCCTAGGGTTAGGGTTAGGCTTAGGGTTAGGCTTAGGGTACGGCTTAGGCTACGGGTTCGGGGAGGGGTTCGGGTACGGCGTAGGGTATGGGTTAGGGTTAGGGTTAGGGTTAGTGTTAGGGTTAGGGCTCGGTTTAGGGTACGGGTTAGGATTAGGGTACGTGTTAGGGTTAGGGTAGGGGTTAGGGTTAGGGTACGCGTTAGGGTTAGGGTAGTTATTAAACCTATCCCACTCTCTAGATACCCCTTAGCACGTAAAGGAATATTATTTGGGGGTCCAGCCATGGAGAAGAGTTTAGACACTAGGATAAGATAAGGAACACACCCATTATAAAGAAATCACATTAGGATTCTCTTTTTAAGCTGTTCCTTCAAACACTAGTGCTTAGGAAATCTATTGGAGGCAGAAGCAGTCAAGGGTAGCCTAGGGTTAGGGTTAGGCTTAGGGTTAGGCTTAGGGTACGGCTTAGGGTACGGGTTCGGGGAGGGGTTCGGGTACGGCGTAGGGTATGGGTTAGGGTTAGGGTTAGGGTTAGTGTTAGGGTTAGGGCTCGGTTTAGGGTACGGGTTAGGATTAGGGTACGGGTTAGGGTTAGGGTAGGGGTTAGGGTTAGGGTACGCGTTAGGGTTAGGGTAGTTATTAAACCTATCCCACTCTCTAGATACCCCTTAGCACGTAAAGGAATATTATTTGGGGGTCCAGCCATGGAGAAGAGTTTAGACACTAGGATAAGATAAGGAACACACCCATTATAAAGAAATCACATTAGGATTCTGTTTTTAAGCCGTTCCTTAAAACACTAGTGCTTAGGAAATCTATTGGAGGCAGAAGCAGTCAAGGGTAGCCTAGGGTTAGGGTTAGGCTTAGGGTTAGGTTTAGGGTACGGCTTAGGGTAGGGGTTCGGGGAGGGGTTCGGGTACGGCGTAGGGTATGGGTTAGGGTTAGGGTTAGGGTTCGTGTTAGGGTTAGGGCTCGGTTTAGGGTACGGGTTAGGATTAGGGTACGTGTTAGGGTTAGGGTAGGGGTTAGGGTTAGGGTACGCATTAGGGTTAGGGTAGTTAGTAAACCTATCCCACTCTCTAGATACCCCTTAGCACGTAAAGGAATATTATTTGCGGGTCCAGCCATGGAGAAGAGTTTAGACACTAGGATAAGATAAGGAACACACCCATTATAAAGAAATCACATTAGGATTCTGTTTTTAAGCCGTTCCTTCAAACACTAGTGCTTAGGAAATCTATTGGAGGCAGAAGCAGTCAAGGGTAGCCTAGGGTTAGGGTTAGGCTTAGGGTTAGGCTTAGGGTACGGCTTAGGGTACGGGTTCGGGGAGGGGTTCGGGTACGGCGTAGGGTATGGGTTAGGGTTAGGGTTAGGGTTAGTGTTAGGGTTAGGGCTCGGTTTAGGGTACGGGTTAGGATTAGGGTACGGGTTAGGGTTATGGTAGTGGTTAGGGTTAGGGTACGCGTTAGGGTTAGGGTAGTTATTAAACCTATCCCACTCTCTAGATACCCCTTAGCACGTAAAGGAATATTATTTGGGGGTCCAGCCATGGAGAAGAGTTTAGACACTAGGATAAGATAAGGAACACACCCATTATAAAGAAATCACATTAGGATTCTCTTTTTAAGCTGTTCCTTCAAACACTAGTGCTTAGGAAATCTATTGGAGGCAGAAGCAGTCAAGGGTAGCCTAGGGTTAGGGTTAGGCTTAGGGTTAGGCTTAGGGTACGGCTTAGGGTACGGTTTCGGGGAGGGGTTCGGGTACGGTGTAGGGTATGGGTTAGGGTTAGGGTTAGGGTTAGTGTTAGGGTTAGGGCTCAGTTTAGGGTACGGGTTAGGATTAGGGTACGTGTTAGGGTTAGGGTAGGGGTTAGGGTTAGGGTACGCGTTAGGGTTAGGGTAGTTATTAAACCTATCCCACTCTCTAGATACCCCTTAGCACGTAAAGGAATATTATTTGGGGGTCCAGCCATGGAGAAGAGTTTAGACAGTAGGATAAGAAAAGGAACACACCCATTATAAAGAAATCACATTAGGATTCTGTTTTTAAGCCGTTCCTTAAAACACTAGTGCTTAGGAAATCTATTGGAGGCAGAAGCAGTCAAGGGTAGCCTAGGGTTAGGGTTAGGCTTAGGGTTAGGCTTAGGGTACGGCTTAGGGTACGGGTTCGGGGAGGGGTTCGGGTACGGCGTAGGGTATGGGTTAGGGTTTGGGTTAGGGTTAGTGTTAGGGTTAGGGCTCGGTTCAGGGTACGGGTTAGGATTAGGGTACGTGTTAGGGTTAGGGTAGGGGTTAGGGTTAGGGTACGTGTTAGGGTTAGGGTAGTTATTAAACCTATCCCACTCTGTAGATACCCCTTAGCACGTAAAGGAATATTATTTGGGGGTCCAGCCATGGAGAAGAGTTTAGACACTAGGATAAGATAAGGAACACACCCATTATAAAGAAATCACATTAGGATTCTGTTTTTAAGCCGTTCCTTAAAACACTAGTGCTTAGGAAATCTATTGGAGGCAGAAGCAGTCAAGGGTAGCCTAGGGTTAGGGTTAGGCTTAGGGTTAGGCTTAGGGTACGGCTTAGGGTACGGGTTTGGGGAGGTGTTCGGGTACGGCGTAGGGTATGGGTTAGGGTTAGGGTTAGGGTTAGTGTTAGGGTTAGGGCTCGGTTCAGGGTACGGGTTAGGATTAGGGTACGTGTTAGGGTTAGGGTAGGGGTTAGGGTTAGGGTACGTGTTAGGGTTAGGGTAGTTATTAAACCTATCCCACTCTCTAGATACCCCTTAGCACGTAAAGGAATATTATTTGGGGGTCCAGCCATGGAGAAGAGTTTAGACACTAGGATAAGATAAGGAACACACCCATTATAAAGAAATCACATTAGGATTCTCTTTTTAAGCTGTTCCTTCAAACACTAGTGCTTAGGAAATCTATTGGAGGCAGAAGCAGTCAAGGGTAGCCTAGGTTTAGGGTTAGGCTTAGGGTTAGGCTTAGGGTACGGCTTAGGCTACGGGTTCGGGGAGGGGTTCGGGTACGGCGTAGGGTATGGGTTAGGGTTAGGGTTAGGGTTAGTGTTAGGGTTAGGGCTCGGTTTAGGGTACGGGTTAGGATTAGGGTACGTGTTAGGGTTAGGGTAGGGGTTAGGGTTAGGGTACGCGTTAGGGTTAGGGTAGTTATTAAACCTATCCCACTCTCTAGATACCCCTTAGCACGTAAAGGAATATTATTTGGGGGTCCAGCCATGGAGAAGAGTTTAGACACTAGGATAAGATAAGGAACACACCCATTATAAAGAAATCACATTAGGATTCTCTTTTTAAGCTGTTCCTTCAAACACTAGTGCTTAGGAAATCTGTTGGAGGCAGAAGCAGTCAAGGGTAGCCTAGGGTTAGGGTTAGGCTTAGGGTTAGGCTTAGGGTACGGCTTAGGGTACGGGTTTGGGGAGGGGTTCGGGTACGGTGTAGGGTATGGGGTAGGGTTAGGTTTAGGGTTAGTGTTAGGGTTAGGGCTCGGTTTAGGGTACGGGTTAGGATTAGGGTACGGGTTAGGGTTAGGGTAGGGGTTAGGGTTAGGGTACGCGTTAGGGTTAGGGTAGTTATTAAACCTATCCCACTCTCTAGATACCCCTTAGCACGTAAAGGAATATTATTTGCGGGTCCAGCCATGGAGAAGAGTTTAGACACTAGGATACAATAAGGAACACATACATTATAAAGAAATCACATTAGGATTCTCTTTTTAAGCTGTTCCTTAAAACACTAGTGCTTAGGAAATCTATTGGAGGCAGAAGCAGTCAAGGGTAGCCTAGGGTTAGGGTTAGGCTTAGGTTTAGGGTTAGGGTACGGCTTAGGGTAGGGGTTCGGTGAGGGGTTCGGGTACGGCGTAGGGTATGGGTTAGGGTTAGGGTTAGGGTTCGTGTTAGGGTTAGGGCTCGGTTCAGGGTACGGGTTAGGATTAGGGTACGTGTTAGGGTTAGGGTAGGGGTTAGGGTTAGGGTACGCATTAGGGTTAGGGTAGTTATTAAACCTATCCCACTCTCTAGATACCCCTTAGCACGTAAAGGAATATTATTTGGGGGTCCAGCCATGGAGAAGAGTTTAG
Organism: Balaenoptera ricei; assembly: GCF_028023285.1. NCBI lineage: Eukaryota > Metazoa > Chordata > Mammalia > Artiodactyla > Balaenopteridae > Balaenoptera > Balaenoptera ricei. The sequence goes on from NW_026777611.1 coordinate 18,490, forward strand.
ACACTAGGATAAGATAAGGAACACACCCATTATAAAGAAATCACATTAGGATTCTCTTTTTAAGCTGTTCCTTCAAACACTAGTGCTTAGGAAATCTATTGGAGGCAGAAGCAGTCAAGGGTAGCCTAGGGTTAGGGTTAGGCTTAGGGTTAGGCTTAGGGTACGGCTTAGGGAACGGTTTCGGGGAGGGTTTCGGGTACGGTGTAGGGTATGGGTTAGGGTTAGGGTTAGGGTTAGTGTTAGGGTTAGGGCTCAGTTTAGGGTACGGGTTAGGATTAGGGTACGTGTTAGGGTTAGGGTAGGGGTTAGGGTTAGGGTACGCGTTAGGGTTAGGGTAGTTATTAAACCTATCCCACTCTCTAGATACCCCTTAGCACGTAAAGGAATATTATTTGGGGGTCCAGCCATGGAGAAGAGTTTAGACAGTAGGATAAGATAAGGAACACACCCATTATAAAGAAATCACATTAGGATTCTGTTTTTAAGCCGTTCCTTAAAACACTAGTGCTTAGGAAATCTATTGGAGGCAGAAGCAGTCAAGGGTAGCCTAGGGTTAGGGTTAGGCTTAGGGTTAGGCTTAGGGTACGGCTTAGGGTACGGGTTCGGGGAGGGGTTCGGGTACGGCGTAGGGTATGGGTTAGGGTTAGGGTTAGGGTTAGTGTTAGGGTTAGGGCTCGGTTCAGGGTACGGGTTAGGATTAGGGTACATGTTAGGGTTAGGGTAGGGGTTAGGGTTAGGGTACACGTTAGGGTTAGGGTAGTTAGTAAACCTATCCCACTCTCTAGATACCCCTTAGCACGTAAAGGAATATTATTTGGGGGTCCAGAAGTGGAGAAGAGTTTAGACACTAGGATAAGATAAGGAACACACCCATTATAAAGAAATCACATTAGGATTCTCTTTTTAAGCTGTTCCTTCAAACACTAGTGCTTAGGAAATCTATTGGAGGCAGAAGCAGTCAAGGGTAGCCTAGGGTTAGGGTTAGGCTTAGGGTTAGGGTTAGGGTACGGCTTAGGGCACGGGTTCGGGGAGGGGTTCGGGTACCGTGTAGGGTATGGGTTAGGGTTAGGGTTAGGGTTAGTGTTAGGGTTAGGGCTCGGTATAGTTTACGGGTTAGGATTAGGGTACGTGTTAGGGTTATGGTAGTGGTTAGGGTTAGGGTACGCGTTAGGGTTAGGGTAGTTATTAAACCTATCCCACTCTCTAGATACCCCTTAGCACGTAAAGGAATATTATTTGAGGGTCCAGCCATGGAGAAGAGTTTAGACACTAGGATAAAATAAGGAACACATACGTTATAAAGAAATCACATTAGGATTCTCTTTTTAACTGTTCCTTAAAACACTAATGCTTAGGAAATCTATTGGAGGCAGAAGCAGTCAAGGGTAGCCTAGGGTTAGGGTTAGGCTTAGGGTTAGGCTTAGGGTACGGCTTAGGGTAGGGGTTCGGGGAGGGGTTCGGGTACGGCGTAGGGTATGGGTTAGGGTTAGGGTTAGGGTTCGTGTTAGGGTTAGGGCTCGGTTTAGGGTACGGGTTACGATTAGGGTACGTGTTAGGGTTAGGGTAGTGGTTAGGGTTAGGGTACGCGTTAGGGTTAGGGTAGTTATTAAACCTATCCCACTTTCTAGATACCCCTTAGCACGTAAAGGAATATTATTTGGGTGTCCAGCCATGGAGAAGAGTTTAGACACTAGGATAAGATAAGGAACACACCCATTATAAAGAAATCACATTAGGATTCTCTTTTTAAGCTGTTCCTTAAAACACTAGTGCTTAGGAAATCTATTGGAGACAGAAGCAGTCAAGGGTAGCCTAGGGTTAGGGTTAGGCTTAGTGTTAGGCTTAGGGTACGGCTTAGGGTACGGGTTCGGGGAGGGGTTCGGGTACGGCGTAGGGTATGGGTTAGGGTTAGGGTTAGGGTTAGTGTTAGGGTTAGGGCTCGGTTCAGGGTACGGGTTAGGATTAGGGTACGTGTTAGGGTTAGGGTAGGGGTTAGGGTTAGGGTACGTGTTAGGGTTAGGGTAGTTATTAAACCTATCCCACTCTCTAGATACCCCTTAGCACGTAAAGGAATATTATTTGGGGGTCCAGCCATGGAGAAGAGTTTAGACACTAGGATAAGATAAGGAACACACCCATTATAAAGAAATCACATTAGGATTCTCTTTTTAAGCTGTTCCTTCAAACACTAGTGCTTAGGAAATCTATTGGAGGCAGAAGCAGTCAAGGGTAGCCTAGGGTTAGGGTTAGGCTTAGGGTTAGGCTTAGGGTACGGCTTAGGCTACGGGTTCAGGGAGGGGTTCGGGTACGGCGTAGGGTATGGGTTAGGGTTAGGGTTAGGGTTAGTGTTAGGGTTAGGGCTCGGTTTAGGGTACGGGTTAGGATTAGGGTACGTGTTAGGGTTAGGGTAGGGGTTAGGGTTAGGGTACGCGTTAGGGTTAGGGTAGTTATTAAACCTATCCCACTCTCTAGATACCCCTTAGCACGTAAAGGAATATTATTTGGGGGTCCAGCCATGGAGAAGAGTTTAGACACTAGGATAAGATAAGGAACACACCCATTATAAAGAAATCACATTAGGATTCTCTTTTTAAGCTGTTCCTTCAAACACTAGTGCTTAGGAAATCTATTGGAGGCAGAAGCAGTCAAGGGTAGCCTGGGGTTAGGGTTAGGCTTAGGGTTAGGCTTAGGGTACGGCTTAGGGTACGGGTTCGTGGAGGGGTTCGGGTACGGCGTAGGGTATGGGTTAGGGTTAGGGTTAGGGTTAGTGTTAGGGTTAGGGCTCGGTTTAGGGTACGGGTTAGGATTAGGGTACGGGTTAGGGTTAGGGTAGGGGTTAGGGTTAGGGTACGCGTTAGGGTTAGGGTAGTTATTAAACCTATCCCACTCTCTAGATACCCCTTAGCACGTAAAGGAATATTATTTGGGGGTCCAGCCATGGAGAAGAGTTTAGACACTAGGATAAGATAAGGAACACACCCATTATAAAGAAATCACATTAGGATTCTCTTTTTAAGCTGTTCCTTCAAACACTAGTGCTTAGGAAATCTATTGGAGGCAGAAGCAGTCAAGGGTAGCCTAGGGTTAGGGTTAGGCTTAGGGTTAGGCTTAGGGTACGGCTTAGGGTACGGTTTCGGGGAGGGGTTCGGGTACGGTGTAGGGTATGGGTTAGGGTTAGGGTTAGGGTTAGTGTTAGGGTTAGGGCTCAGTTTAGGTTACGGGTTAGGATTAGGGTACGTGTTAGGGTTAGGGTAGGGGTTAGGGTTAGGGTACGCGTTAGGGTTAGGGTAGTTATTAAACCTATCCCACTCTCTAGATACCCCTTAGCACGTAAAGGAATATTATTTGGGGGTCCAGCCATGGAGAAGAGTTTAGACAGTAGGATAAGATAAGGAACACACCCATTATAAAGAAATCACATTAGGATTCTGTTTTTAAGCCGTTCCTTAAAACACTAGTGCTTAGGAAATCTATTGGAGGCAGAAGCAGTCAAGGGTAGCCTAGGGTTAGGGTTAGGCTTAGGTTTAGGCTTAGGGTACGGCTTAGGGTACGGGTTCGGGGAGGGGTTCGGGTACGGCGTAGGGTATGGGTTAGGGTTAGGGTTAGGGTTAGTGTTAGGGTTAGGGATCGGTTCAGGGTACGGGTTAGGATTAGGGTACGTGTTAGGGTTAGGGTAGGGGTTAGGGTTAGGGTACGTGTTAGGGTTAGGGTAGTTATTAAACCTATCCCACTCTCTAGATACCCCTTAGCACGTAAAGGAATATTATTTGGGGGTCCAGCCATGGAGAAGAGTTTAGACACTAGGATAAGATAAGGAACACACCCATTATAAAGAAATCACATTAGGATTCTGTTTTTAAGCCGTTCCTTAAAACACTAGTGCTTAGGAAATCTATTGGAGGCAGAAGCAGTCAAGGGTAGCCTAGGGTTAGGGTTAGGCTTAGGGTTAGGCTTAGGGTACGGCTTAGGGTACGGGTTCGGGGAGGTGTTCGGGTACGGCGTAGTGTATGGGTTAGGGTTAGGGTTAGGGTTAGTGTTAGGGTTAGGGCTCGGTTCAGGGTACGGGTTAGGATTAGGGTACGTGTTAGGGTTAGGGTAGGGGTTAGGGTTAGGGTACGTGTTAGGGTTAGGGTACGTGTTAGGGTTAGGGTAGTTATTAAACCTATCCCACTCTCTAGATACCCCTTAGCACGTAAAGGAATATTATTTGGGGGTCCAGCCATGGAGAAGAGTTTAGACACTAGGATAAGATAAGGAACACACCCATTATAAAGAAATCACATTAGGATTCTCTTTTTAAGCTGTTCCTTCAAACACTAGTGCTTAGGAAATCTATTGGAGGCAGAAGCAGTCAAGGGTAGCCTAGGTTTAGGGTTAGGCTTAGGGTTAGGCTTAGGGTACGGCTTAGGCTACGGGTTCGGGGAGGGGTTCGGGTACGGCGTAGGGTATGGGTTAGGGTTAGGGTTAGGGTTAGTGTTAGGGTTAGGGCTCGGTTTAGGGTACGGGTTAGGATTAGGGTACGTGTTAGGGTTAGGGTAGGGGTTAGGGTTAGGGTACGCGTTAGGGTTAGGGTAGTTATTAAACCTATCCCACTCTCTAGATACCCCTTAGCACGTAAAGGAATATTATTTGGGGGTCCAGCCATGGAGAAGAGTTTAGACACTAGGATAAGATAAGGAACACACCCATTATAAAGAAATCACATTAGGATTCTCTTTTTAAGCTGTTCCTTCAAACACTAGTGCTTAGGAAATCTGTTGGAGGCAGAAGCAGTCAAGGGTAGCCTAGGGTTAGGGTTAGGCTTAGGGTTAGGCTTAGGGTACGGCTTAGGGTACGGGTTTGGGGAGGGGTTCGGGTACGGTGTAGGGTATGGGGTAGGGTTAGGTTTAGGGTTAGTGTTAGGGTTAGGGCTCGGTTTAGGGTACGGGTTAGGATTAGGGTACGTGTTAGGGTTAGGGTAGGGGTTAGGGTTAGGGTACGCGTTAGGGTTAGGGTAGTTATTAAACCTATCCCACTCTCTAGATACCCCTTAGCACGTAAAGGAATATTATTTGCGGGTCCAGCCATGGAGAAGAGTTTAGACACTAGGATAAAATAAGGAACACATACATTATAAAGAAATCACATTAGGATTCTCTTTTTAAGCTGTTCCTTAAAACACTAGTGCTTAGGAAATCTATTGGAGGCAGAAGCAGTCAAGGGTAGCCTAGGGTTAGGGTTAGGCTTAGGTTTAGGGTTAGGGTACGGCTTAGGGTAGGGGTTCGGGGAGGGGTTCGGGTACGGCGTAGGGTATGGGTTAGGGTTAGGGTTAGGGTTCGTGTTAGGGTTAGGGCTCGGTTCAGGGTACGGGTTAGGATTAGGGTACGTGTTAGGGTTAGGGTAGGGGTTAGGGTTAGGGTACGTGTTAGGGTTAGGGTAGTTATTAAACCTATCCCACTCTCTAGATACCCCTTAGCACGTAAAAGAATATTATTTGGGGGTCCAGCCATGGAGAAGAGTTTAGACACTAGGATAAGATAAGGAACACACCCATTATAAAGAAATCACATTAGGATTCTCTTTTTAAGCTGTTCCTTAAAACACTAGTGCTTAGGAAATCTATTGGAGGCAGAAGCAGTCAAGGGTAGCCTAGGGTTAGGGTTAGGCTTAGGGTTAGGCTTAGGGTACGGCTTAGGGTACGGTTTCGGGGAGGGGTTCGGGTACGGCGTAGGGTATGGGTTAGGGTTAGGGTTAGGGTTAGTGTTAGGGTTAGGGCTCAGTTTAGGGTACGGGTTAGGATTAGGGTACGTGTTAGGGTTAGGGTAGGGGTTAGGGTTAGGGTACGCGTTAGGGTTAGGGTAGTTATTAAACCTATCCCACTCTCTAGATACCCCTTAGCACGTAAAGGAATATTATTTGGGGGTCCAGCCATGGAGAAGAGTTTAGACAGTAGGATAAGATAAGGAACACACCCATTATAAAGAAATCACATTAGGATTCTGTTTTTAAGCCGTTCCTTAAAACACTAGTGCTTAGGAAATCTATTGGAGGCAGAAGCAGTCAAGGGTAGCCTAGGGTTAGGGTTAGGCTTAGGGTTAGGCTTAGGGTACGGCTTAGGGTACGGGTTCGGGGAGGGGTTCGGGTACGGCGTAGGGTATGGGTTAGGGTTAGGGTTAGGGTTAGTGTTAGGGTTAGGGCTCGGTTCAGGGTACGGGTTAGGATTAGGGTACGTGTTAGGGTTAGGGTAGGGGTTAGGGTTAGGGTACGTGTTAGGGTTAGGGTAGTTATTAAACCTATCCCACTCTCTAGATACCCCTTAGCACGTAAAGGAATATTATTTGGGGGTCCAGCCATGGAGAAGAGTTTAGACACTAGGATAAGATAAGGAACACACCCATTATAAAGAAATCACATTAGGATTCTCTTTTTAAGCTGTTCCTTCAAACACTAGTGCTTAGGAAATCTATTGGAGGCAGAAGCAGTCAAGGGTAGCCTAGGGTTAGGGTTAGGCTTAGGGTTAGGCTTAGGGTACGGCTTAGGCTACGGGTTCGGGGAGGGGTTCGGGTACGGCGTAGGGTATGGGTTAGGGTTAGGGTTAGGGTTAGTGTTAGGGTTAGGGCTCGGTTTAGGGTACGGGTTAGGATTAGGGTACGTGTTAGGGTTAGGGTAGGGTTTAGGGTTAGGGTACGTGTTAGGGTTAGGGTAATTATTAAACCTATCCCACTCTCTAGATACCCCTTAGCACGTAAAGGAATATTATTTGGGGGTCCAGCCATGGAGAAGAGTTTAGACACTAGGATAAGATAAGGAACACACCCATTATAAAGAAATCACATTAGGATTCTCTTTTTAAGCTGTTCCTTCAAACACTAGTGCTTAGGAAATCTATTGGAGGCAGAAGCAGTCAAGGGTAGCCTAGGGTTAGGGTTAGGCTTAGGGTTAGGCTTTGGGTACGGCTTAGGGTACGGGTTCGGGGAGGGGTTCGGGTACGGCGTAGGGTATGGGTTAGGGTTAGGGTTAGGGTTAGTGTTAGGGTTAGGGCTCGGTTCAGGGTATGGGTTAGGATTAGGGTACGTGTTAGGGTTAGGGTAGGGGTTAGGGTTAGGGTACGCGTTAGGGTTAGGGTAGTTATTAAACCTATCCCACTCTCTAGATACCCCTTAGCACGTAAAGGAATATTATTTGCGGGTCCAGCCATGGAGAAGAGTTTAGACACTAGGATAAAATAAGGAACACATACATTATAAAGAAATCACATTAGGATTCTCTTTTTAAGTTGTTCCTTAAAACACTAGTGCTTAGGAAATCTATTGGAGGCAGAAGCAGTCAAGGGTAGCCTAGGGTTAGGGTTAGGCTTAGGGTTAGGTTTAGGGTACGGCTTAGGGTAGGGGTTCGGGGAGGGGTTCGGGTACGGCGTAGGGTATGGGTTAGGGTTAGGGTTAGGGTTCGTGTTAGGGTTAGGGCTCGGTTTAGGGTACGGGTTAGGATTAGGGTACGTGTTAGGGTTAGGGTAGGGGTTAGGGTTAGGGTACGCATTAGGGTTAGGGTAGTTAGTAAACCTATCCCACTCTCTAGATACCCCTTAGCACGTAAAGGAATATTATTTGCGGGTCCAGCCATGGAGAAGAGTTTAGACACTAGGATAAGATAAGGAACACACCCATTATAAAGAAATCACATTAGGATTCTGTTTTTAAGCCGTTCCTTCAAACACTAGTGCTTAGGAAATCTATTGGAGGCAGAAGCAGTCAAGGGTAGCCTAGGGTTAGGGTTAGGCTTAGGGTTAGGCTTAGGGTACGGCTTAGGGTACGGGTTCGGGGAGGGGTTCGGGTACGGCGTAGGGTATGGGTTAGGGTTAGGGTTAGGGTTAGTGTTAGGGTTAGGGCTCGGTTCAGGGTACGGGTTAGGATTAGGGTACGTGTTAGGGTTAGGGTAGGGGTTAGGGTTAGGGTACGTGTTAGGGTTAGGGTAGTTATTAAACCTATCCCACTCTCTAGATACCCCTTAGCACGTAAAGGAATATTATTTGGGGGTCCAGCCATGGAGAAGAGTTTAGACACTAGGATAAGATAAGGAACACACCCATTATAAAGAAATCACATTAGGATTCTCTTTTTAAGCTGTTCCTTCAAACACTAGTGCTTAGGAAATCTATTGGAGGCAGAAGCAGTCAAGGGTAGCCTAGGGTTAGGGTTAGGCTTAGGGTTTGGCTTAGGGTACGGATTAGGCTACGGGTTCGGGGAAGGGTTCGGGTACGGCGTAGGGTATGGGTTAGGGTTAGGGTTAGGGTTAGTGTTAGGGTTAGGGCTCGGTATAGGTTACGGGTTAGGATTAGGGTACGTGTTAGGGTTATGGTAGTGGTTAGGGTTAGGGTACGCGTTCGGGTTAGGGTAGTTATTAAACCTATCCCACTCTCTAGATACCCCTTAGCACGTAAAGGAATATTTGAGGGTCCAGCCATGGAGAAGAGTTTAGACACTAGGATAAAATAAGGAACACATACGTTATAAAGAAATCACATTAGGATTCTCTTTTTAACTGTTCCTTAAAACACTAGTGCTTAGGAAATCTATTGGAGGCAGAAGCAGTCAAGGGTAGCCTAGGGTTAGGTTTAGGCTTAGGGTTAGGCTTAGGGTACGGCTTAGGGTAGGGGTTCGGGGAGGGGTTCGGGTACGGCGTAGGGTATGGGTTAGGGTTAGGGTTAGGGTTCGTGTTAGGGTTAGGGCTCGGTTTAGGGTACGGGTTACGATTAGGGTACGTGTTAGGGTTAGGGTAGGGGTTAGGGTTAGGGTACGCGTTAGGGTTAGGGTAGTTATTAAACCTATCCCACTCTCTAGATACCCCTTAGCACGTAAAGGAATATTATTTGGGGGTCCAGCCATGGAGAAGTGTTTAGACACTAGGATAAGATAAGGAACACACCCATTATAAAGAAATCACATTAGGATTCTCTTTTTAAGCTGTTCCTTAAAACACTAGTGCTTAGGAAATCTATTGGAGACAGAAGCAGTCAAGGGTAGCCTAGGGTTAGGGTTAGGCTTAGTGTTAGGCTTAGGGTACGGCTTAGGGTACGGGTTCGGGGAGGGGTTCGGGTACGGCGTAGGGTATGGGTTAGGGTTAGGGTTAGGGTTAGTGTTAGGGTTAGGGCTCGGTTCAGGGTACGGGTTAGGATTAGGGTACGTGTTAGGGTTAGGGTAGGGGTTAGGGTTAGGTTACGTGTTAGGGTTAGGGTAGTTATTAAACCTATCCCACTCTCTAGATACCCCTTAGCACGTAAAGGAATATTATTTGGGGGTCCAGCCATGGAGAAGAGTTTAGACACTAGGATAAGATAAGGAACACACCCATTATAAAGAAATCACATTAGGATTCTCTTTTTAAGCTTTTCCTTCAAACACTAGTGCTTAGGAAATCTATTGGAGGCAGAAGCAGTCAAGGGTAGCCTAGGGTTAGGGTTAGGCTTAGGGTTAGGCTTAGGGTACGGCTTAGGCTACGGGTTCGGGGAGGGGTTCGGGTACGGCGTAGGGTATGGGTTAGGGTTAGGGTTAGGGTTAGTGTTAGGGTTAGGGCTCGGTTTAGGGTACGGGTTAGGATTAGGGTACGTGTTAGGGTTAGGGTAGGGGTTAGGGTTAGGGTACGCGTTAGGGTTAGGGTAGTTATTAAACCTATCCCACTCTCTAGATACCCCTTAGCACGTAAAGGAATATTATTTGGGGGTCCAGCCATGGAGAAGAGTTTAGACACTAGGATAAGATAAGGAACACACCCATTATAAAGAAATCACATTAGGATTCTCTTTTTAAGCTGTTCCTTCAAACACTAGTGCTTAGGAAATCTATTGGAGGCAGAAGCAGTCAAGGGTAGCCTAGGGTTAGGGTTAGGCTTAGGGTTAGGCTTAGGGTACGGCTTAGGGTACGGGTTCGGGGAGGGGTTCGGGTACGGCGTAGGGTATGGGTTAGGGTTAGGGTTAGGGTTAGTGTTAGGGTTAGGGCTCGGTTTAGTGTACGGGTTAGGATTAGGGTACGGGTTAGGGTTAGGGTAGGGGTTAGGGTTAGGGTACGCGTTAGGGTTAGGGTAGTTATTAAACCTATCCCACTCTCTAGATACCCCTTAGCACGTAAAGGAATATTATTTGGGGGTCCAGCCATGGAGAAGAGTTTAGACACTAGGATAAGATAAGGAACACACCCATTATAAAGAAATCACATTAGGATTCTCTTTTTAAGCTGTTCCTTCAAACACTAGTGCTTAGGAAATCTATTGGAGGCAGAAGCAGTCAAGGGTAGCCTAGGGTTAGGGTTAGGCTTAGGGTTAGGCTTAGGGTACGGCTTAGGGTACGGTTTCGGGGAGGGGTTCGGGTACGGTGTAGGGTATGGGTTAGGGTTAGGGTTAGGGTTAGTGTTAGGGTTAGGGCTCAGTTTAGGGTACGGGTTAGGATTAGGGTACGTGTTAGGGTTAGGGTAGGGGTTAGGGTTAGGGTACGCGTTAGGGTTAGGGTAGTTATTAAACCTATCCCACTCTCTAGATACCCCTTAGCACGTAAAGGAATATTATTTGGGGGTCCAGCCATGGAGAAGAGTTTAGACAGTAGGATAAGATAAGGAACACACCCATTATAAAGAAATCACATTAGGATTCTGTTTTTAAGCCGTTCCTTAAAACACTAGTGCTTAGGAAATCTATTGGAGGCAGAAGCAGTCAAGGGTAGCCTAGGGTTAGGGTTAGGCTTAGGGTTAGGCTTAGGGTACGGCTTAGGGTACGGGTTCGGGGAGGGGTTCGTGTACGGCGTAGGGTATGGGTTAGGGTTTGGGTTAGGGTTAGTGTTAGGGTTAGGGCTCGGTTCAGGGTACGGGTTAGGATTAGGGTACGTGTTAGGGTTAGGGTAGGGGTTAGGGTTAGGGTACGTGTTAGGGTTAGGGTAGTTATTAAACCTATCCCACTCTGTAGATACCCCTTAGCACGTAAAGGAATATTATTTGGGGGTCCAGCCATGGAGAAGAGTTTAGACACTAGGATAAGATAAGGAACACACCCATTATAAAGAAATCACATTAGGATTCTGTTTTTAAGCCGTTCCTTAAAACACTAGTGCTTAGGAAATCTATTGGAGGCAGAAGCAGTCAAGGGTAGCCTAGGGTTAGGGTTAGGCTTAGGGTTAGGCTTAGGGTACGGCTTAGGGTACGGGTTCGGGGAGGTGTTCGGGTACGGCGTAGGATATGGGTTAGGGTTAGGGTTAGGGTTAGTGTTAGGGTTAGGGCTCGGTTCAGGGTACGGGTTAGGATTAGGGTACGTGTTAGGGTTAGGGTAGGGGTTAGGGTTAGGGTACGTGTTAGGGTTAGGGTAGTTATTAAACCTATCCCACTCTCTAGATACCCCTTAGCACGTAAAGGAATATTATTTGGGGGTCCAGCCATGGAGAAGAGTTTAGACACTAGGATAAGATAAGGAACACACCCATTATAAAGAAATCACATTAGGATTCTCTTTTTAAGCTGTTCCTTCAAACACTAGTGCTTAGGAAATCTGTTGGAGGCAGAAGCAGTCAAGGGTAGCCTAGGGTTAGGGTTAGGCTTAGGGTTAGGCTTAGGGTACGGCTTAGGGTACGGGTTTGGGGAGGGGTTCGGGTACGGTGTGGGGTATGGGGTAGGGTTAGGTTTAGGGTTAGTGTTAGGGTTAGGGCTCGGTTTAGGGTACGGGTTAGGATTAGGGTACGTGTTAGGGTTAGGGTAGGGGTTAGGGTTAGGGTACGCGTTAGGGTTAGGGTAGTTATTAAACCTATCCCACTCTCTAGATACCCCTTAGCACGTAAAGGAATATTATTTGCGGGTCCAGCCATGGAGAAGAGTTTAGACACTAGGATAAAATAAGGAACACATACATTATAAAGAAATCACATTAGGATTCTCTTTTTAAGCTGTTCCTTAAAACACTAGTGCTTAGGAAATCTATTGGAGGCAGAAGCAGTCAAGGGTAGCCTAGGGTTAGGGTTAGGCTTAGTGTTAGGCTTAGGGTACGGCTTAGGGTACGGGTTCGGGGAGGGGTTCGGGTACGGCGTAGGGTATGGGTTAGGGTTAGGGTTAGGGTTCGTGTTAGGGTTAGGGCTCGGTTCAGGGTACGGGTTAGGATTAGGGTACGTGTTAGGGTTAGGGTAGGGGTTAGGGTTAGGGTACGCATTAGGGTTAGGGTAGTTATTAAACCTATCCCACTCTCTAGATACCCCTTAGCACGTAAAGGAATATTATTTGGGGGTCCAGCCATGGAGAAGAGTTTAGACACTAGGATAAGATAAGGAACACACCCATTATAAAGAAATCACATTAGGATTCTCTTTTTAAGCTGTTCCTTCAAACACTAGTGCTTAGGAAATCTATTGGAGGCAGAAGCAGTCAAGGGTAGCCTAGGGTTAGGGTTAGGCTTAGGGTTAGGCTTAGGGTACGGCTTAGGGTACGGTTTCGTGGAGGGTTTCGGGTACGGTGTAGGGTATGGGTTAGGGTTAGGGTTAGGGTTAGTGTTAGGGTTAGGGCTCAGTTTAGGGTACGGGTTAGGATTAGGGTACGTGTTAGGGTTAGGGTAGGGGTTAGGGTTAGGGTACGCGTTAGGGTTAGGGTAGTTATTAAACCTATCCCACTCTCTAGATACCCCTTAGCACGTAAAGGAATATTATTTGGGGGTCTAGCCATGGAGAAGAGTTTAGACACTAGGATAAGATAAGGAACACACCCATTATAAAGAAATCACATTAGGATTCTGTTTTTAAGCCGTTCCTTAAAACACTAGTGCTTAGGAAATCTATTGGAGGCAGAAGCAGTCAAGGGTAGCCTAGGGTTAGGGTTAGGCTTAGGGTTAGGCTTAGGGTACGGCTTAGGGTACGGGTTCGGGGAGGGGTTCGGGTACGGCGTAGGGTATGGGTTAGGGTTAGGGTTAGGGTTAGTGTTAGGGTTAGGGCTCGGTTCAGGGTACGGGTTAGGATTAGGGTACGTGTTAGGGTTAGGGTAGGGGTTAGGGTTAGGGTACACGTTAGGGTTAGGGTAGTTAGTAAACCTATCCCACTCTCTAGATACCCCTTAGCACGTAAAGGAATATTATTTGGGGGTCCAGCCGTGGAGAAGAGTTTAGACACTAGGATAAGATAAGGAACACACCCATTATAAAGAAATCACATTAGGATTCTCTTTTTAAGCTGTTCCTTCAAACACTAGTGCTTAGGAAATCTATTGGAGGCAGAAGCAGTCAAGGGTAGCCTAGGGTTAGGGTTAGGCTTAGGGTTAGGGTTAGGGTACGGGTTCGGGGAGGGGTTCGGGTACGGTGTAGGGTATGGGTTAGGGTTAGGGTTAGGGTTAGTGTTAGGGTTAGGGCTCGGTATAGGTTACGGGTTAGGATTAGGGTACGTGTTAGGGTTATGGTAGTGGTTAGGGTTAGGGTACGCGTTAGGGTTAGGGTAGTTATTAAACCTATCCCACTCTCTAGATACCCCTTAGCACGTAAAGGAATATTATTTGAGGGTCCAGCCATGGAGAAGAGTTTAGACACTAGGATAAAATAAGGAACACATACGTTATAAAGAAATCACATTAGGATTCTCTTTTTAACTGTTCCTTAAAACACTAGTGCTTAGGAAATCTATTGGAGGCAGAAGCAGTCAAGGGTAGCCTAGGGTTAGGGTTAGGCTTAGGGTTAGGCTTAGGGTACGGCTTAGGGTAGGGGTTCGGGGAGGGGTTCGGGTACGGCGTAGGGTATGGGTTAGGGTTAGGGTTAGGGTTCGTGTTAGGGTTAGGGCTCGGTTTAGGGTACGGGTTACGATTAGGGTACGTGTTAGGGTTAGGGTAGGGGTTAGGGTTAGGGTACGCGTTAGGGTTAGGGTAGTTATTAAACCTATCCCACTCTCTAGATACCCCTTAGCACGTAAAGGAATATTATTTGGGGGTCCAGCCATGGAGAAGAGTTTAGACACTAGGATAAGATAAGGAACACACCCATTATAAAGAAATCACATTAGGATTCTCTTTTTAAGCTGTTCCTTCAAACACTAGTGCTTAGGAAATCTATTGGAGGCAGAAGCAGTCAAGGGTAGCCTAGGGTTAGGGTTAGGCTTAGGGTTAGGCTTAGGGTACGGCTTAGGGTACGGGTTCGGGGAGGTGTTCGGGTACGGCGTAGGATATGGGTTAGGGTTAGGGTTAGGGTTAGTGTTAGGGTTAGGGCTCGGTTCAGGGTACGGGTTAGGATTAGGGTACGTGTTAGGGTTAGGGTAGGGGTTAGGGTTAGGGTACGTGTTAGGGTTAGGGTAGTTATTAAACCTATCCCACTCTCTAGATACCCCTTAGCACGTAAAGGAATATTATTTGGGGGTCCAGCCATGGAGAAGAGTTTAGACACTAGGATAAGATAAGGAACACACCCATTATAAAGAAATCACATTAGGATTCTCTTTTTAAGCTGTTCCTTCAAACACTAGTGCTTAGGAAATCTATTGGAGGCAGAAGCAGTCAAGGGTAGCCTAGGGTTAGGGTTAGGCTTAGGGTTAGGCTTAGGGTACGGCTTAGGGTACGGGTTCGGGGAGGGGTTCGGGTACGGCGTAGGGTATGGGTTAGGGTTAGGGTTAGGGTTAGTGTTAGGGTTAGGGCTCGGTTTAGTGTACGGGTTAGGATTAGGGTACGGGTTAGGGTTAGGGTAGGGGTTAGGGTTAGGGTACGCGTTAGGGTTAGGGTAGTTATTAAACCTATCCCACTCTCTAGATACCCCTTAGCACGTAAAGGAATATTATTTGGGGGTCCAGCCATGGAGAAGAGTTTAGACACTAGGATAAGATAAGGAACACACCCATTATAAAGAAATCACATTAGGATTCTCTTTTTAAGCTGTTCCTTCAAACACTAGTGCTTAGGAAATCTATTGGAGGCAGAAGCAGTCAAGGGTAGCCTAGGGTTAGGGTTAGGCTTAGGGTTAGGCTTAGGGTACGGCTTAGGGTACGGTTTCGGGGAGGGGTTCGGGTACGGTGTAGGGTATGGGTTAGGGTTAGGGTTAGGGTTAGTGTTAGGGTTAGGGCTCAGTTTAGGGTACGGGTTAGGATTAGGGTACGTGTTAGGGTTAGGGTAGGGGTTAGGGTTAGGGTACGCGTTAGGGTTAGGGTAGTTATTAAACCTATCCCACTCTCTAGATACCCTTTAGCACGTAAAGGAATATTATTTGGGGGTCCAGCCATGGAGAAGAGTTTAGACACTAGGATAAGATAAGGAACACACCCATTATAAAGAAATCACATTAGGATTCTGTTTTTAAGCCGTTCCTTAAAACACTAGTGCTTAGGAAATCTATTGGAGGCAGAAGCAGTCAAGGGTAGCCTAGGGTTAGGGTTAGGCTTAGGGTTAGGCTTAGGGTACGGCTTAGGGTACGGGTTCGGGGAGGGGTTCGGGTACGGCGTAGGGTATGGGTTAGGGTTAGGGTTAGGGTTAGTGTTAGGGTTAGGGCTCGGTTCAGGGTACGGGTTAGGATTAGGGTACGTGTTAGGGTTAGGGTAGGGGTTAGGGTTAGGGTACGTGTTAGGGTTAGGGTAGTTATTAAACCTATCCCACTCTCTAGATACCCCTTAGCACGTAAAGGAATATTATTTGGGGGTCCAGCCATGGAGAAGAGTTTAGACACTAGGATAAGATAAGGAACACACCCATTATAAAGAAATCACATTAGGATTCTCTTTTTAAGCTGTTCCTTCAAACACTAGTGCTTAGGAAATCTATTGGAGGCAGAAGCAGTCAAGGGTAGCCTAGGGTTAGGGTTAGGCTTAGGGTTTGGCTTAGGGTACGGATTAGGCTACGGGTTCGGGGAAGGGTTCGGGTACGGCGTAGGGTATGGGTTAGGGTTAGGGTTAGGGTTAGTGTTAGGGTTAGGGCTCGGTATAGGTTACGGGTTAGGATTAGGGTACGTGTTAGGGTTATGGTAGTGGTTAGGGTTAGGGTACGCGTTCGGGTTAGGGTAGTTATTAAACCTATCCCACTCTCTAGATACCCCTTAGCACGTAAAGGAATATTTGAGGGTCCAGCCATGGAGAAGAGTTTAGACACTAGGATAAAATAAGGAACACATACGTTATAAAGAAATCACATTAGGATTCTCTTTTTAACTGTTCCTTAAAACACTAGTGCTTAGGAAATCTATTGGAGGCAGAAGCAGTCAAGGGTAGCCTAGGGTTAGGTTTAGGCTTAGGGTTAGGCTTAGGGTACGGCTTAGGGTAGGGGTTCGGGGAGGGGTTCGGGTACGGCGTAGGGTATGGGTTAGGGTTAGGGTTAGGGTTCGTGTTAGGGTTAGGGCTCGGTTTAGGGTACGGGTTACGATTAGGGTACGTGTTAGGGTTAGGGTAGGGGTTAGGGTTAGGGTACGCGTTAGGGTTAGGGTAGTTATTAAACCTATCCCACTCTCTAGATACCCCTTAGCACGTAAAGGAATATTATTTGGGGGTCCAGCCATGGAGAAGTGTTTAGACACTAGGATAAGATAAGGAACACACCCATTATAAAGAAATCACATTAGGATTCTCTTTTTAAGCTGTTCCTTAAAACACTAGTGCTTAGGAAATCTATTGGAGACAGAAGCAGTCAAGGGTAGCCTAGGGTTAGGGTTAGGCTTAGTGTTAGGCTTAGGGTACGGCTTAGGGTACGGGTTCGGGGAGGGGTTCGGGTACGGCGTAGGGTATGGGTTAGGGTTAGGGTTAGGGTTAGTGTTAGGGTTAGGGCTCGGTTCAGGGTACGGGTTAGGATTAGGGTACGTGTTAGGGTTAGGGTAGGGGTTAGGGTTAGGTTACGTGTTAGGGTTAGGGTAGTTATTAAACCTATCCCACTCTCTAGATACCCCTTAGCACGTAAAGGAATATTATTTGGGGGTCCAGCCATGGAGAAGAGTTTAGACACTAGGATAAGATAAGGAACACACCCATTATAAAGAAATCACATTAGGATTCTCTTTTTAAGCTTTTCCTTCAAACACTAGTGCTTAGGAAATCTATTGGAGGCAGAAGCAGTCAAGGGTAGCCTAGGGTTAGGGTTAGGCTTAGGGTTAGGCTTAGGGTACGGCTTAGGCTACGGGTTCGGGGAGGGGTTCGGGTACGGCGTAGGGTATGGGTTAGGGTTAGGGTTAGGGTTAGTGTTAGGGTTAGGGCTCGGTTTAGGGTACGGGTTAGGATTAGGGTACGTGTTAGGGTTAGGGTAGGGGTTAGGGTTAGGGTACGCGTTAGGGTTAGGGTAGTTATTAAACCTATCCCACTCTCTAGATACCCCTTAGCACGTAAAGGAATATTATTTGGGGGTCCAGCCATGGAGAAGAGTTTAGACACTAGGATAAGATAAGGAACACACCCATTATAAAGAAATCACATTAGGATTCTCTTTTTAAGCTGTTCCTTCAAACACTAGTGCTTAGGAAATCTATTGGAGGCAGAAGCAGTCAAGGGTAGCCTAGGGTTAGGGTTAGGCTTAGGGTTAGGCTTAGGGTACGGCTTAGGGTACGGGTTCGGGGAGGGGTTCGGGTACGGCGTAGGGTATGGGTTAGGGTTAGGGTTAGGGTTAGTGTTAGGGTTAGGGCTCGGTTCAGGGTACGGGTTAGGATTAGGGTACATGTTAGGGTTAGGGTAGGGGTTAGGGTTAGGGTACACGTTAGGGTTAGGGTAGTTAGTAAACCTATCCCACTCTCTAGATACCCCTTAGCACGTAAAGGAATATTATTTGGGGGTCCAGAAGTGGAGAAGAGTTTAGACACTAGGATAAGATAAGGAACACACCCATTATAAAGAAATCACATTAGGATTCTCTTTTTAAGCTGTTCCTTCAAACACTAGTGCTTAGGAAATCTATTGGAGGCAGAAGCAGTCAAGGGTAGCCTAGGGTTAGGGTTAGGCTTAGGGTTAGGGTTAGGGTACGGCTTAGGGCACGGGTTCGGGGAGGGGTTCGGGTACCGTGTAGGGTATGGGTTAGGGTTAGGGTTAGGGTTAGTGTTAGGGTTAGGGCTCGGTATAGTTTACGGGTTAGGATTAGGGTACGTGTTAGGGTTATGGTAGTGGTTAGGGTTAGGGTACGCGTTAGGGTTAGGGTAGTTATTAAACCTATCCCACTCTCTAGATACCCCTTAGCACGTAAAGGAATATTATTTGAGGGTCCAGCCATGGAGAAGAGTTTAGACACTAGGATAAAATAAGGAACACATACGTTATAAAGAAATCACATTAGGATTCTCTTTTTAACTGTTCCTTAAAACACTAATGCTTAGGAAATCTATTGGAGGCAGAAGCAGTCAAGGGTAGCCTAGGGTTAGGGTTAGGCTTAGGGTTAGGCTTAGGGTACGGCTTAGGGTAGGGGTTCGGGGAGGGGTTCGGGTACGGCGTAGGGTATGGGTTAGGGTTAGGGTTAGGGTTCGTGTTAGGGTTAGGGCTCGGTTTAGGGTACGGGTTACGATTAGGGTACGTGTTAGGGTTAGGGTAGTGGTTAGGGTTAGGGTACGCGTTAGGGTTAGGGTAGTTATTAAACCTATCCCACTTTCTAGATACCCCTTAGCACGTAAAGGAATATTATTTGGGTGTCCAGCCATGGAGAAGAGTTTAGACACTAGGATAAGATAAGGAACACACCCATTATAAAGAAATCACATTAGGATTCTCTTTTTAAGCTGTTCCTTAAAACACTAGTGCTTAGGAAATCTATTGGAGACAGAAGCAGTCAAGGGTAGCCTAGGGTTAGGGTTAGGCTTAGTGTTAGGCTTAGGGTACGGCTTAGGGTACGGGTTCGGGGAGGGGTTCGGGTACGGCGTAGGGTATGGGTTAGGGTTAGGGTTAGGGTTAGTGTTAGGGTTAGGGCTCGGTTCAGGGTACGGGTTAGGATTAGGGTACGTGTTAGGGTTAGGGTAGGGGTTAGGGTTAGGGTACGTGTTAGGGTTAGGGTAGTTATTAAACCTATCCCACTCTCTAGATACCCCTTAGCACGTAAAGGAATATTATTTGGGGGTCCAGCCATGGAGAAGAGTTTAGACACTAGGATAAGATAAGGAACACACCCATTATAAAGAAATCACATTAGGATTCTCTTTTTAAGCTGTTCCTTCAAACACTAGTGCTTAGGAAATCTATTGGAGGCAGAAGCAGTCAAGGGTAGCCTAGGGTTAGGGTTAGGCTTAGGGTTAGGCTTAGGGTACGGCTTAGGCTACGGGTTCAGGGAGGGGTTCGGGTACGGCGTAGGGTATGGGTTAGGGTTAGGGTTAGGGTTAGTGTTAGGGTTAGGGCTCGGTTTAGGGTACGGGTTAGGATTAGGGTACGTGTTAGGGTTAGGGTAGGGGTTAGGGTTAGGGTACGCGTTAGGGTTAGGGTAGTTATTAAACCTATCCCACTCTCTAGATACCCCTTAGCACGTAAAGGAATATTATTTGGGGGTCCAGCCATGGAGAAGAGTTTAGACACTAGGATAAGATAAGGAACACACCCATTATAAAGAAATCACATTAGGATTCTCTTTTTAAGCTGTTCCTTCAAACACTAGTGCTTAGGAAATCTATTGGAGGCAGAAGCAGTCAAGGGTAGCCTGGGGTTAGGGTTAGGCTTAGGGTTAGGCTTAGGGTACGGCTTAGGGTACGGGTTCGTGGAGGGGTTCGGGTACGGCGTAGGGTATGGGTTAGGGTTAGGGTTAGGGTTAGTGTTAGGGTTAGGGCTCGGTTTAGGGTACGGGTTAGGATTAGGGTACGGGTTAGGGTTAGGGTAGGGGTTAGGGTTAGGGTACGCGTTAGGGTTAGGGTAGTTATTAAACCTATCCCACTCTCTAGATACCCCTTAGCACGTAAAGGAATATTATTTGGGGGTCCAGCCATGGAGAAGAGTTTAGACACTAGGATAAGATAAGGAACACACCCATTATAAAGAAATCACATTAGGATTCTCTTTTTAAGCTGTTCCTTCAAACACTAGTGCTTAGGAAATCTATTGGAGGCAGAAGCAGTCAAGGGTAGCCTAGGGTTAGGGTTAGGCTTAGGGTTAGGCTTAGGGTACGGCTTAGGGTACGGTTTCGGGGAGGGGTTCGGGTACGGTGTAGGGTATGGGTTAGGGTTAGGGTTAGGGTTAGTGTTAGGGTTAGGGCTCAGTTTAGGTTACGGGTTAGGATTAGGGTACGTGTTAGGGTTAGGGTAGGGGTTAGGGTTAGGGTACGCGTTAGGGTTAGGGTAGTTATTAAACCTATCCCACTCTCTAGATACCCCTTAGCACGTAAAGGAATATTATTTGGGGGTCCAGCCATGGAGAAGAGTTTAGACAGTAGGATAAGATAAGGAACACACCCATTATAAAGAAATCACATTAGGATTCTGTTTTTAAGCCGTTCCTTAAAACACTAGTGCTTAGGAAATCTATTGGAGGCAGAAGCAGTCAAGGGTAGCCTAGGGTTAGGGTTAGGCTTAGGTTTAGGCTTAGGGTACGGCTTAGGGTACGGGTTCGGGGAGGGGTTCGGGTACGGCGTAGGGTATGGGTTAGGGTTAGGGTTAGGGTTAGTGTTAGGGTTAGGGATCGGTTCAGGGTACGGGTTAGGATTAGGGTACGTGTTAGGGTTAGGGTAGGGGTTAGGGTTAGGGTACGTGTTAGGGTTAGGGTAGTTATTAAACCTATCCCACTCTCTAGATACCCCTTAGCACGTAAAGGAATATTATTTGGGGGTCCAGCCATGGAGAAGAGTTTAGACACTAGGATAAGATAAGGAACACACCCATTATAAAGAAATCACATTAGGATTCTGTTTTTAAGCCGTTCCTTAAAACACTAGTGCTTAGGAAATCTATTGGAGGCAGAAGCAGTCAAGGGTAGCCTAGGGTTAGGGTTAGGCTTAGGGTTAGGCTTAGGGTACGGCTTAGGGTACGGGTTCGGGGAGGTGTTCGGGTACGGCGTAGTGTATGGGTTAGGGTTAGGGTTAGGGTTAGTGTTAGGGTTAGGGCTCGGTTCAGGGTACGGGTTAGGATTAGGGTACGTGTTAGGGTTAGGGTAGGGGTTAGGGTTAGGGTACGTGTTAGGGTTAGGGTACGTGTTAGGGTTAGGGTAGTTATTAAACCTATCCCACTCTCTAGATACCCCTTAGCACGTAAAGGAATATTATTTGGGGGTCCAGCCATGGAGAAGAGTTTAGACACTAGGATAAGATAAGGAACACACCCATTATAAAGAAATCACATTAGGATTCTCTTTTTAAGCTGTTCCTTCAAACACTAGTGCTTAGGAAATCTATTGGAGGCAGAAGCAGTCAAGGGTAGCCTAGGTTTAGGGTTAGGCTTAGGGTTAGGCTTAGGGTACGGCTTAGGCTACGGGTTCGGGGAGGGGTTCGGGTACGGCGTAGGGTATGGGTTAGGGTTAGGGTTAGGGTTAGTGTTAGGGTTAGGGCTCGGTTTAGGGTACGGGTTAGGATTAGGGTACGTGTTAGGGTTAGGGTAGGGGTTAGGGTTAGGGTACGCGTTAGGGTTAGGGTAGTTATTAAACCTATCCCACTCTCTAGATACCCCTTAGCACGTAAAGGAATATTATTTGGGGGTCCAGCCATGGAGAAGAGTTTAGACACTAGGATAAGATAAGGAACACACCCATTATAAAGAAATCACATTAGGATTCTCTTTTTAAGCTGTTCCTTCAAACACTAGTGCTTAGGAAATCTGTTGGAGGCAGAAGCAGTCAAGGGTAGCCTAGGGTTAGGGTTAGGCTTAGGGTTAGGCTTAGGGTACGGCTTAGGGTACGGGTTTGGGGAGGGGTTCGGGTACGGTGTAGGGTATGGGGTAGGGTTAGGTTTAGGGTTAGTGTTAGGGTTAGGGCTCGGTTTAGGGTACGGGTTAGGATTAGGGTACGTGTTAGGGTTAGGGTAGGGGTTAGGGTTAGGGTACGCGTTAGGGTTAGGGTAGTTATTAAACCTATCCCACTCTCTAGATACCCCTTAGCACGTAAAGGAATATTATTTGCGGGTCCAGCCATGGAGAAGAGTTTAGACACTAGGATAAAATAAGGAACACATACATTATAAAGAAATCACATTAGGATTCTCTTTTTAAGCTGTTCCTTAAAACACTAGTGCTTAGGAAATCTATTGGAGGCAGAAGCAGTCAAGGGTAGCCTAGGGTTAGGGTTAGGCTTAGGTTTAGGGTTAGGGTACGGCTTAGGGTAGGGGTTCGGGGAGGGGTTCGGGTACGGCGTAGGGTATGGGTTAGGGTTAGGGTTAGGGTTCGTGTTAGGGTTAGGGCTCGGTTCAGGGTACGGGTTAGGATTAGGGTACGTGTTAGGGTTAGGGTAGGGGTTAGGGTTAGGGTACGTGTTAGGGTTAGGGTAGTTATTAAACCTATCCCACTCTCTAGATACCCCTTAGCACGTAAAAGAATATTATTTGGGGGTCCAGCCATGGAGAAGAGTTTAGACACTAGGATAAGATAAGGAACACACCCATTATAAAGAAATCACATTAGGATTCTCTTTTTAAGCTGTTCCTTAAAACACTAGTGCTTAGGAAATCTATTGGAGGCAGAAGCAGTCAAGGGTAGCCTAGGGTTAGGGTTAGGCTTAGGGTTAGGCTTAGGGTACGGCTTAGGGTACGGTTTCGGGGAGGGGTTCGGGTACGGCGTAGGGTATGGGTTAGGGTTAGGGTTAGGGTTAGTGTTAGGGTTAGGGCTCAGTTTAGGGTACGGGTTAGGATTAGGGTACGTGTTAGGGTTAGGGTAGGGGTTAGGGTTAGGGTACGCGTTAGGGTTAGGGTAGTTATTAAACCTATCCCACTCTCTAGATACCCCTTAGCACGTAAAGGAATATTATTTGGGGGTCCAGCCATGGAGAAGAGTTTAGACAGTAGGATAAGATAAGGAACACACCCATTATAAAGAAATCACATTAGGATTCTGTTTTTAAGCCGTTCCTTAAAACACTAGTGCTTAGGAAATCTATTGGAGGCAGAAGCAGTCAAGGGTAGCCTAGGGTTAGGGTTAGGCTTAGGGTTAGGCTTAGGGTACGGCTTAGGGTACGGGTTCGGGGAGGGGTTCGGGTACGGCGTAGGGTATGGGTTAGGGTTAGGGTTAGGGTTAGTGTTAGGGTTAGGGCTCGGTTCAGGGTACGGGTTAGGATTAGGGTACGTGTTAGGGTTAGGGTAGGGGTTAGGGTTAGGGTACGTGTTAGGGTTAGGGTAGTTATTAAACCTATCCCACTCTCTAGATACCCCTTAGCACGTAAAGGAATATTATTTGGGGGTCCAGCCATGGAGAAGAGTTTAGACACTAGGATAAGATAAGGAACACACCCATTATAAAGAAATCACATTAGGATTCTCTTTTTAAGCTGTTCCTTCAAACACTAGTGCTTAGGAAATCTATTGGAGGCAGAAGCAGTCAAGGGTAGCCTAGGGTTAGGGTTAGGCTTAGGGTTAGGCTTAGGGTACGGCTTAGGCTACGGGTTCGGGGAGGGGTTCGGGTACGGCGTAGGGTATGGGTTAGGGTTAGGGTTAGGGTTAGTGTTAGGGTTAGGGCTCGGTTTAGGGTACGGGTTAGGATTAGGGTACGTGTTAGGGTTAGGGTAGGGTTTAGGGTTAGGGTACGTGTTAGGGTTAGGGTAATTATTAAACCTATCCCACTCTCTAGATACCCCTTAGCACGTAAAGGAATATTATTTGGGGGTCCAGCCATGGAGAAGAGTTTAGACACTAGGATAAGATAAGGAACACACCCATTATAAAGAAATCACATTAGGATTCTCTTTTTAAGCTGTTCCTTCAAACACTAGTGCTTAGGAAATCTATTGGAGGCAGAAGCAGTCAAGGGTAGCCTAGGGTTAGGTTTAGGCTTAGGGTTAGGCTTTGGGTACGGCTTAGGGTACGGGTTCGGGGAGGGGTTCGGGTACGGCGTAGGGTATGGGTTAGGGTTAGGGTTAGGGTTAGTGTTAGGGTTAGGGCTCGGTTCAGGGTATGGGTTAGGATTAGGGTACGTGTTAGGGTTAGGGTAGGGGTTAGGGTTAGGGTACGCGTTAGGGTTAGGGTAGTTATTAAACCTATCCCACTCTCTAGATACCCCTTAGCACGTAAAGGAATATTATTTGCGGGTCCAGCCATGGAGAAGAGTTTAGACACTAGGATAAAATAAGGAACACATACATTATAAAGAAATCACATTAGGATTCTCTTTTTAAGTTGTTCCTTAAAACACTAGTGCTTAGGAAATCTATTGGAGGCAGAAGCAGTCAAGGGTAGCCTAGGGTTAGGGTTAGGCTTAGGGTTAGGTTTAGGGTACGGCTTAGGGTAGGGGTTCGGGGAGGGGTTCGGGTACGGCGTAGGGTATGGGTTAGGGTTAGGGTTAGGGTTCGTGTTAGGGTTAGGGCTCGGTTTAGGGTACGGGTTAGGATTAGGGTACGTGTTAGGGTTAGGGTAGGGGTTAGGGTTAGGGTACGCATTAGGGTTAGGGTAGTTAGTAAACCTATCCCACTCTCTAGATACCCCTTAGCACGTAAAGGAATATTATTTGCGGGTCCAGCCATGGAGAAGAGTTTAGACACTAGGATAAGATAAGGAACACACCCATTATAAAGAAATCACATTAGGATTCTGTTTTTAAGCCGTTCCTTCAAACACTAGTGCTTAGGAAATCTATTGGAGGCAGAAGCAGTCAAGGGTAGCCTAGGGTTAGGGTTAGGCTTAGGGTTAGGCTTAGGGTACGGCTTAGGGTACGGGTTCGGGGAGGGGTTCGGGTACGGCGTAGGGTATGGGTTAGGGTTAGGGTTAGGGTTAGTGTTAGGGTTAGGGCTCGGTTCAGGGTACGGGTTAGGATTAGGGTACGTGTTAGGGTTAGGGTAGGGGTTAGGGTTAGGGTACGTGTTAGGGTTAGGGTAGTTATTAAACCTATCCCACTCTCTAGATACCCCTTAGCACGTAAAGGAATATTATTTGGGGGTCCAGCCATGGAGAAGAGTTTAGACACTAGGATAAGATAAGGAACACACCCATTATAAAGAAATCACATTAGGATTCTCTTTTTAAGCTGTTCCTTCAAACACTAGTGCTTAGGAAATCTATTGGAGGCAGAAGCAGTCAAGGGTAGCCTAGGGTTAGGGTTAGGCTTAGGGTTTGGCTTAGGGTACGGATTAGGCTACGGGTTCGGGGAAGGGTTCGGGTACGGCGTAGGGTATGGGTTAGGGTTAGGGTTAGGGTTAGTGTTAGGGTTAGGGCTCGGTATAGGTTACGGGTTAGGATTAGGGTACGTGTTAGGGTTATGGTAGTGGTTAGGGTTAGGGTACGCGTTCGGGTTAGGGTAGTTATTAAACCTATCCCACTCTCTAGATACCCCTTAGCACGTAAAGGAATATTTGAGGGTCCAGCCATGGAGAAGAGTTTAGACACTAGGATAAAATAAGGAACACATACGTTATAAAGAAATCACATTAGGATTCTCTTTTTAACTGTTCCTTAAAACACTAGTGCTTAGGAAATCTATTGGAGGCAGAAGCAGTCAAGGGTAGCCTAGGGTTAGGTTTAGGCTTAGGGTTAGGCTTAGGGTACGGCTTAGGGTAGGGGTTCGGGGAGGGGTTCGGGTACGGCGTAGGGTATGGGTTAGGGTTAGGGTTAGGGTTCGTGTTAGGGTTAGGGCTCGGTTTAGGGTACGGGTTACGATTAGGGTACGTGTTAGGGTTAGGGTAGGGGTTAGGGTTAGGGTACGCGTTAGGGTTAGGGTAGTTATTAAACCTATCCCACTCTCTAGATACCCCTTAGCACGTAAAGGAATATTATTTGGGGGTCCAGCCATGGAGAAGTGTTTAGACACTAGGATAAGATAAGGAACACACCCATTATAAAGAAATCACATTAGGATTCTCTTTTTAAGCTGTTCCTTAAAACACTAGTGCTTAGGAAATCTATTGGAGACAGAAGCAGTCAAGGGTAGCCTAGGGTTAGGGTTAGGCTTAGTGTTAGGCTTAGGGTACGGCTTAGGGTACGGGTTCGGGGAGGGGTTCGGGTACGGCGTAGGGTATGGGTTAGGGTTAGGGTTAGGGTTAGTGTTAGGGTTAGGGCTCGGTTCAGGGTACGGGTTAGGATTAGGGTACGTGTTAGGGTTAGGGTAGGGGTTAGGGTTAGGTTACGTGTTAGGGTTAGGGTAGTTATTAAACCTATCCCACTCTCTAGATACCCCTTAGCACGTAAAGGAATATTATTTGGGGGTCCAGCCATGGAGAAGAGTTTAGACACTAGGATAAGATAAGGAACACACCCATTATAAAGAAATCACATTAGGATTCTCTTTTTAAGCTTTTCCTTCAAACACTAGTGCTTAGGAAATCTATTGGAGGCAGAAGCAGTCAAGGGTAGCCTAGGGTTAGGGTTAGGCTTAGGGTTAGGCTTAGGGTACGGCTTAGGCTACGGGTTCGGGGAGGGGTTCGGGTACGGCGTAGGGTATGGGTTAGGGTTAGGGTTAGGGTTAGTGTTAGGGTTAGGGCTCGGTTTAGGGTACGGGTTAGGATTAGGGTACGTGTTAGGGTTAGGGTAGGGGTTAGGGTTAGGGTACGCGTTAGGGTTAGGGTAGTTATTAAACCTATCCCACTCTCTAGATACCCCTTAGCACGTAAAGGAATATTATTTGGGGGTCCAGCCATGGAGAAGAGTTTAGACACTAGGATAAGATAAGGAACACACCCATTATAAAGAAATCACATTAGGATTCTCTTTTTAAGCTGTTCCTTCAAACACTAGTGCTTAGGAAATCTATTGGAGGCAGAAGCAGTCAAGGGTAGCCTAGGGTTAGGGTTAGGCTTAGGGTTAGGCTTAGGGTACGGCTTAGGGTACGGGTTCGGGGAGGGGTTCGGGTACGGCGTAGGGTATGGGTTAGGGTTAGGGTTAGGGTTAGTGTTAGGGTTAGGGCTCGGTTTAGTGTACGGGTTAGGATTAGGGTACGGGTTAGGGTTAGGGTAGGGGTTAGGGTTAGGGTACGCGTTAGGGTTAGGGTAGTTATTAAACCTATCCCACTCTCTAGATACCCCTTAGCACGTAAAGGAATATTATTTGGGGGTCCAGCCATGGAGAAGAGTTTAGACACTAGGATAAGATAAGGAACACACCCATTATAAAGAAATCACATTAGGATTCTCTTTTTAAGCTGTTCCTTCAAACACTAGTGCTTAGGAAATCTATTGGAGGCAGAAGCAGTCAAGGGTAGCCTAGGGTTAGGGTTAGGCTTAGGGTTAGGCTTAGGGTACGGCTTAGGGTACGGTTTCGGGGAGGGGTTCGGGTACGGTGTAGGGTATGGGTTAGGGTTAGGGTTAGGGTTAGTGTTAGGGTTAGGGCTCAGTTTAGGGTACGGGTTAGGATTAGGGTACGTGTTAGGGTTAGGGTAGGGGTTAGGGTTAGGGTACGCGTTAGGGTTAGGGTAGTTATTAAACCTATCCCACTCTCTAGATACCCCTTAGCACGTAAAGGAATATTATTTGGGGGTCCAGCCATGGAGAAGAGTTTAGACAGTAGGATAAGATAAGGAACACACCCATTATAAAGAAATCACATTAGGATTCTGTTTTTAAGCCGTTCCTTAAAACACTAGTGCTTAGGAAATCTATTGGAGGCAGAAGCAGTCAAGGGTAGCCTAGGGTTAGGGTTAGGCTTAGGGTTAGGCTTAGGGTACGGCTTAGGGTACGGGTTCGGGGAGGGGTTCGTGTACGGCGTAGGGTATGGGTTAGGGTTTGGGTTAGGGTTAGTGTTAGGGTTAGGGCTCGGTTCAGGGTACGGGTTAGGATTAGGGTACGTGTTAGGGTTAGGGTAGGGGTTAGGGTTAGGGTACGTGTTAGGGTTAGGGTAGTTATTAAACCTATCCCACTCTGTAGATACCCCTTAGCACGTAAAGGAATATTATTTGGGGGTCCAGCCATGGAGAAGAGTTTAGACACTAGGATAAGATAAGGAACACACCCATTATAAAGAAATCACATTAGGATTCTGTTTTTAAGCCGTTCCTTAAAACACTAGTGCTTAGGAAATCTATTGGAGGCAGAAGCAGTCAAGGGTAGCCTAGGGTTAGGGTTAGGCTTAGGGTTAGGCTTAGGGTACGGCTTAGGGTACGGGTTCGGGGAGGTGTTCGGGTACGGCGTAGGATATGGGTTAGGGTTAGGGTTAGGGTTAGTGTTAGGGTTAGGGCTCGGTTCAGGGTACGGGTTAGGGTTAGGGTACGTGTTAGGGTTAGGGTAGTTATTAAACCTATCCCACTCTCTAGATACCCCTTAGCACGTAAAGGAATATTATTTGGGGGTCCAGCCATGGAGAAGAGTTTAGACACTAGGATAAGATAAGGAACACACCCATTATAAAGAAATCACATTAGGATTCTCTTTTTAAGCTGTTCCTTCAAACACTAGTGCTTAGGAAATCTGTTGGAGGCAGAAGCAGTCAAGGGTAGCCTAGGGTTAGGGTTAGGCTTAGGGTTAGGCTTAGGGTACGGCTTAGGGTACGGGTTTGGGGAGGGGTTCGGGTACGGTGTGGGGTATGGGGTAGGGTTAGGTTTAGGGTTAGTGTTAGGGTTAGGGCTCGGTTTAGGGTACGGGTTAGGATTAGGGTACGTGTTAGGGTTAGGGTAGGGGTTAGGGTTAGGGTACGCGTTAGGGTTAGGGTAGTTATTAAACCTATCCCACTCTCTAGATACCCCTTAGCACGTAAAGGAATATTATTTGGGGGTCCAGCCATGGAGAAGAGTTTAGACACTAGGATAAGATAAGGAACACACCCATTATAAAGAAATCACATTAGGATTCTCTTTTTAAGCTGTTCCTTCAAACACTAGTGCTTAGGAAATCTATTGGAGGCAGAAGCAGTCAAGGGTAGCCTAGGGTTAGGGTTAGGCTTAGGGTTAGGCTTAGGGTACGGCTTAGGGTACGGTTTCGTGGAGGGTTTCGGGTACGGTGTAGGGTATGGGTTAGGGTTAGGGTTAGGGTTAGTGTTAGGGTTAGGGCTCAGTTTAGGGTACGGGTTAGGATTAGGGTACGTGTTAGGGTTAGGGTAGGGGTTAGGGTTAGGGTACGCGTTAGGGTTAGGGTAGTTATTAAACCTATCCCACTCTCTAGATACCCCTTAGCACGTAAAGGAATATTATTTGGGGGTCTAGCCATGGAGAAGAGTTTAGACACTAGGATAAGATAAGGAACACACCCATTATAAAGAAATCACATTAGGATTCTGTTTTTAAGCCGTTCCTTAAAACACTAGTGCTTAGGAAATCTATTGGAGGCAGAAGCAGTCAAGGGTAGCCTAGGGTTAGGGTTAGGCTTAGGGTTAGGCTTAGGGTACGGCTTAGGGTACGGGTTCGGGGAGGGGTTCGGGTACGGCGTAGGGTATGGGTTAGGGTTAGGGTTAGGGTTAGTGTTAGGGTTAGGGCTCGGTTCAGGGTACGGGTTAGGATTAGGGTACGTGTTAGGGTTAGGGTAGGGGTTAGGGTTAGGGTACACGTTAGGGTTAGGGTAGTTAGTAAACCTATCCCACTCTCTAGATACCCCTTAGCACGTAAAGGAATATTATTTGGGGGTCCAGCCGTGGAGAAGAGTTTAGACACTAGGATAAGATAAGGAACACACCCATTATAAAGAAATCACATTAGGATTCTCTTTTTAAGCTGTTCCTTCAAACACTAGTGCTTAGGAAATCTATTGGAGGCAGAAGCAGTCAAGGGTAGCCTAGGGTTAGGGTTAGGCTTAGGGTTAGGGTTAGGGTACGGGTTCGGGGAGGGGTTCGGGTACGGTGTAGGGTATGGGTTAGGGTTAGGGTTAGGGTTAGTGTTAGGGTTAGGGCTCGGTATAGGTTACGGGTTAGGATTAGGGTACGTGTTAGGGTTATGGTAGTGGTTAGGGTTAGGGTACGCGTTAGGGTTAGGGTAGTTATTAAACCTATCCCACTCTCTAGATACCCCTTAGCACGTAAAGGAATATTATTTGAGGGTCCAGCCATGGAGAAGAGTTTAGACACTAGGATAAAATAAGGAACACATACGTTATAAAGAAATCACATTAGGATTCTCTTTTTAACTGTTCCTTAAAACACTAGTGCTTAGGAAATCTATTGGAGGCAGAAGCAGTCAAGGGTAGCCTAGGGTTAGGGTTAGGCTTAGGGTTAGGCTTAGGGTACGGCTTAGGGTAGGGGTTCGGGGAGGGGTTCGGGTACGGCGTAGGGTATGGGTTAGGGTTAGGGTTAGGGTTCGTGTTAGGGTTAGGGCTCGGTTTAGGGTACGGGTTACGATTAGGGTACGTGTTAGGGTTAGGGTAGGGGTTAGGGTTAGGGTACGCGTTAGGGTTAGGGTAGTTATTAAACCTATCCCACTCTCTAGATACCCCTTAGCACGTAAAGGAATATTATTTGGGGGTCCAGCCATGGAGAAGAGTTTAGACACTAGGATAAGATAAGGAACACACCCATTATAAAGAAATCACATTAGGATTCTCTTTTTAAGCTGTTCCTTCAAACACTAGTGCTTAGGAAATCTATTGGAGGCAGAAGCAGTCAAGGGTAGCCTAGGGTTAGGGTTAGGCTTAGGGTTAGGCTTAGGGTACGGCTTAGGGTACGGGTTCGGGGAGGTGTTCGGGTACGGCGTAGGATATGGGTTAGGGTTAGGGTTAGGGTTAGTGTTAGGGTTAGGGCTCGGTTCAGGGTACGGGTTAGGATTAGGGTACGTGTTAGGGTTAGGGTAGGGGTTAGGGTTAGGGTACGTGTTAGGGTTAGGGTAGTTATTAAACCTATCCCACTCTCTAGATACCCCTTAGCACGTAAAGGAATATTATTTGGGGGTCCAGCCATGGAGAAGAGTTTAGACACTAGGATAAGATAAGGAACACACCCATTATAAAGAAATCACATTAGGATTCTCTTTTTAAGCTGTTCCTTCAAACACTAGTGCTTAGGAAATCTATTGGAGGCAGAAGCAGTCAAGGGTAGCCTAGGGTTAGGGTTAGGCTTAGGGTTAGGCTTAGGGTACGGCTTAGGGTACGGGTTCGGGGAGGGGTTCGGGTACGGCGTAGGGTATGGGTTAGGGTTAGGGTTAGGGTTAGTGTTAGGGTTAGGGCTCGGTTTAGTGTACGGGTTAGGATTAGGGTACGGGTTAGGGTTAGGGTAGGGGTTAGGGTTAGGGTACGCGTTAGGGTTAGGGTAGTTATTAAACCTATCCCACTCTCTAGATACCCCTTAGCACGTAAAGGAATATTATTTGGGGGTCCAGCCATGGAGAAGAGTTTAGACACTAGGATAAGATAAGGAACACACCCATTATAAAGAAATCACATTAGGATTCTCTTTTTAAGCTGTTCCTTCAAACACTAGTGCTTAGGAAATCTATTGGAGGCAGAAGCAGTCAAGGGTAGCCTAGGGTTAGGGTTAGGCTTAGGGTTAGGCTTAGGGTACGGCTTAGGGTACGGTTTCGGGGAGGGGTTCGGGTACGGTGTAGGGTATGGGTTAGGGTTAGGGTTAGGGTTAGTGTTAGGGTTAGGGCTCAGTTTAGGGTACGGGTTAGGATTAGGGTACGTGTTAGGGTTAGGGTAGGGGTTAGGGTTAGGGTACGCGTTAGGGTTAGGGTAGTTATTAAACCTATCCCACTCTCTAGATACCCTTTAGCACGTAAAGGAATATTATTTGGGGGTCCAGCCATGGAGAAGAGTTTAGACACTAGGATAAGATAAGGAACACACCCATTATAAAGAAATCACATTAGGATTCTGTTTTTAAGCCGTTCCTTAAAACACTAGTGCTTAGGAAATCTATTGGAGGCAGAAGCAGTCAAGGGTAGCCTAGGGTTAGGGTTAGGCTTAGGGTTAGGCTTAGGGTACGGCTTAGGGTACGGGTTCGGGGAGGGGTTCGGGTACGGCGTAGGGTATGGGTTAGGGTTAGGGTTAGGGTTAGTGTTAGGGTTAGGGCTCGGTTCAGGGTACGGGTTAGGATTAGGGTACGTGTTAGGGTTAGGGTAGGGGTTAGGGTTAGGGTACGTGTTAGGGTTAGGGTAGTTATTAAACCTATCCCACTCTCTAGATACCCCTTAGCACGTAAAGGAATATTATTTGGGGGTCCAGCCATGGAGAAGAGTTTAGACACTAGGATAAGATAAGGAACACACCCATTATAAAGAAATCACATTAGGATTCTCTTTTTAAGCTGTTCCTTCAAACACTAGTGCTTAGGAAATCTATTGGAGGCAGAAGCAGTCAAGGGTAGCCTAGGGTTAGGGTTAGGCTTAGGGTTTGGCTTAGGGTACGGATTAGGCTACGGGTTCGGGGAAGGGTTCGGGTACGGCGTAGGGTATGGGTTAGGGTTAGGGTTAGGGTTAGTGTTAGGGTTAGGGCTCGGTATAGGTTACGGGTTAGGATTAGGGTACGTGTTAGGGTTATGGTAGTGGTTAGGGTTAGGGTACGCGTTCGGGTTAGGGTAGTTATTAAACCTATCCCACTCTCTAGATACCCCTTAGCACGTAAAGGAATATTTGAGGGTCCAGCCATGGAGAAGAGTTTAGACACTAGGATAAAATAAGGAACACATACGTTATAAAGAAATCACATTAGGATTCTCTTTTTAACTGTTCCTTAAAACACTAGTGCTTAGGAAATCTATTGGAGGCAGAAGCAGTCAAGGG
Organism: Balaenoptera ricei; assembly: GCF_028023285.1. Taxonomy (NCBI): domain Eukaryota; kingdom Metazoa; phylum Chordata; class Mammalia; order Artiodactyla; family Balaenopteridae; genus Balaenoptera; species Balaenoptera ricei. The sequence continues at coordinate 51,061 of NW_026777611.1, forward strand.
TAGCCTAGGGTTAGGTTTAGGCTTAGGGTTAGGCTTAGGGTACGGCTTAGGGTAGGGGTTCGGGGAGGGGTTCGGGTACGGCGTAGGGTATGGGTTAGGGTTAGGGTTAGGGTTCGTGTTAGGGTTAGGGCTCGGTTTAGGGTACGGGTTACGATTAGGGTACGTGTTAGGGTTAGGGTAGGGGTTAGGGTTAGGGTACGCGTTAGGGTTAGGGTAGTTATTAAACCTATCCCACTCTCTAGATACCCCTTAGCACGTAAAGGAATATTATTTGGGGGTCCAGCCATGGAGAAGTGTTTAGACACTAGGATAAGATAAGGAACACACCCATTATAAAGAAATCACATTAGGATTCTCTTTTTAAGCTGTTCCTTAAAACACTAGTGCTTAGGAAATCTATTGGAGACAGAAGCAGTCAAGGGTAGCCTAGGGTTAGGGTTAGGCTTAGTGTTAGGCTTAGGGTACGGCTTAGGGTACGGGTTCGGGGAGGGGTTCGGGTACGGCGTAGGGTATGGGTTAGGGTTAGGGTTAGGGTTAGTGTTAGGGTTAGGGCTCGGTTCAGGGTACGGGTTAGGATTAGGGTACGTGTTAGGGTTAGGGTAGGGGTTAGGGTTAGGTTACGTGTTAGGGTTAGGGTAGTTATTAAACCTATCCCACTCTCTAGATACCCCTTAGCACGTAAAGGAATATTATTTGGGGGTCCAGCCATGGAGAAGAGTTTAGACACTAGGATAAGATAAGGAACACACCCATTATAAAGAAATCACATTAGGATTCTCTTTTTAAGCTTTTCCTTCAAACACTAGTGCTTAGGAAATCTATTGGAGGCAGAAGCAGTCAAGGGTAGCCTAGGGTTAGGGTTAGGCTTAGGGTTAGGCTTAGGGTACGGCTTAGGCTACGGGTTCGGGGAGGGGTTCGGGTACGGCGTAGGGTATGGGTTAGGGTTAGGGTTAGGGTTAGTGTTAGGGTTAGGGCTCGGTTTAGGGTACGGGTTAGGATTAGGGTACGTGTTAGGGTTAGGGTAGGGGTTAGGGTTAGGGTACGCGTTAGGGTTAGGGTAGTTATTAAACCTATCCCACTCTCTAGATACCCCTTAGCACGTAAAGGAATATTATTTGGGGGTCCAGCCATGGAGAAGAGTTTAGACACTAGGATAAGATAAGGAACACACCCATTATAAAGAAATCACATTAGGATTCTCTTTTTAAGCTGTTCCTTCAAACACTAGTGCTTAGGAAATCTATTGGAGGCAGAAGCAGTCAAGGGTAGCCTAGGGTTAGGGTTAGGCTTAGGGTTAGGCTTAGGGTACGGCTTAGGGTACGGGTTCGGGGAGGGGTTCGGGTACGGCGTAGGGTATGGGTTAGGGTTAGGGTTAGGGTTAGTGTTAGGGTTAGGGCTCGGTTTAGTGTACGGGTTAGGATTAGGGTACGGGTTAGGGTTAGGGTAGGGGTTAGGGTTAGGGTACGCGTTAGGGTTAGGGTAGTTATTAAACCTATCCCACTCTCTAGATACCCCTTAGCACGTAAAGGAATATTATTTGGGGGTCCAGCCATGGAGAAGAGTTTAGACACTAGGATAAGATAAGGAACACACCCATTATAAAGAAATCACATTAGGATTCTCTTTTTAAGCTGTTCCTTCAAACACTAGTGCTTAGGAAATCTATTGGAGGCAGAAGCAGTCAAGGGTAGCCTAGGGTTAGGGTTAGGCTTAGGGTTAGGCTTAGGGTACGGCTTAGGGTACGGTTTCGGGGAGGGGTTCGGGTACGGTGTAGGGTATGGGTTAGGGTTAGGGTTAGGGTTAGTGTTAGGGTTAGGGCTCAGTTTAGGGTACGGGTTAGGATTAGGGTACGTGTTAGGGTTAGGGTAGGGGTTAGGGTTAGGGTACGCGTTAGGGTTAGGGTAGTTATTAAACCTATCCCACTCTCTAGATACCCCTTAGCACGTAAAGGAATATTATTTGGGGGTCCAGCCATGGAGAAGAGTTTAGACACTAGGATAAGATAAGGAACACACCCATTATAAAGAAATCACATTAGGATTCTGTTTTTAAGCCGTTCCTTAAAACACTAGTGCTTAGGAAATCTATTGGAGGCAGAAGCAGTCAAGGGTAGCCTAGGGTTAGGGTTAGGCTTAGGGTTAGGCTTAGGGTACGGCTTAGGGTACGGGTTCGGGGAGGGGTTCGGGTACGGCGTAGGGTATGGGTTAGGGTTAGGGTTAGGGTTAGTGTTAGGGTTAGGGCTCGGTTTAGTGTACGGGTTAGGATTAGGGTACGGGTTAGGGTTAGGGTAGGGGTTAGGGTTAGGGTACGCGTTAGGGTTAGGGTAGTTATTAAACCTATCCCACTCTCTAGATACCCCTTAGCACGTAAAGGAATATTATTTGGGGGTCCAGCCATGGAGAAGAGTTTAGACACTAGGATAAGATAAGGAACACACCCATTATAAAGAAATCACATTAGGATTCTCTTTTTAAGCTGTTCCTTCAAACACTAGTGCTTAGGAAATCTATTGGAGGCAGAAGCAGTCAAGGGTAGCCTAGGGTTAGGGTTAGGCTTAGGGTTAGGCTTAGGGTACGGCTTAGGGTACGGTTTCGGGGAGGGGTTCGGGTACGGTGTAGGGTATGGGTTAGGGTTAGGGTTAGGGTTAGTGTTAGGGTTAGGGCTCAGTTTAGGGTACGGGTTAGGATTAGGGTACGTGTTAGGGTTAGGGTAGGGGTTAGGGTTAGGGTACGCGTTAGGGTTAGGGTAGTTATTAAACCTATCCCACTCTCTAGATACCCCTTAGCACGTAAAGGAATATTATTTGGGGGTCCAGCCATGGAGAAGAGTTTAGACACTAGGATAAGATAAGGAACACACCCATTATAAAGAAATCACATTAGGATTCTGTTTTTAAGCCGTTCCTTAAAACACTAGTGCTTAGGAAATCTATTGGAGGCAGAAGCAGTCAAGGGTAGCCTAGGGTTAGGGTTAGGCTTAGGGTTAGGCTTAGGGTACGGCTTAGGGTACGGGTTCGGGGAGGGGTTCGGGTACGGCGTAGGGTATGGGTTAGGGTTAGGGTTAGGGTTAGTGTTAGGGTTAGGGCTCGGTTCAGGGTACGGGTTAGGATTAGGGTACGTGTTAGGGTTAGGGTAGGGGTTAGGGTTAGGGTACGTGTTAGGGTTAGGGTAGTTATTAAACCTATCCCACTCTCTAGATACCCCTTAGCACGTAAAGGAATATTATTTGAGGGTCCAGCCATGGAGAAGAGTTTAGACACTAGGATAAAATAAGGAACACATACGTTATAAAGAAATCACATTAGGATTCTCTTTTTAACTGTTCCTTAAAACACTAGTGCTTAGGAAATCTATTGGAGGCAGAAGCAGTCAAGGGTAGCCTAGGGTTAGGGTTAGGCTTAGGGTTAGGCTTAGGGTACGGCTTAGGGTAGGGGTTCGGGGAGGGGTTCGGGTACGGCGTAGGGTATGGGTTAGGGTTAGGGTTAGGGTTCGTGTTAGGGTTAGGGCTCGGTTTAGGGTACGGGTTACGATTAGGGTACGTGTTAGGGTTAGGGTAGGGGTTAGGGTTAGGGTACGCGTTAGGGTTAGGGTAGTTATTAAACCTATCCCACTCTCTAGATACCCCTTAGCACGTAAAGGAATATTATTTGGGGGTCCAGCCATGGAGAAGAGTTTAGACACTAGGATAAGATAAGGAACACACCCATTATAAAGAAATCACATTAGGATTCTCTTTTTAAGCTGTTCCTTCAAACACTAGTGCTTAGGAAATCTATTGGAGGCAGAAGCAGTCAAGGGTAGCCTAGGGTTAGGGTTAGGCTTAGGGTTAGGCTTAGGGTACGGCTTAGGGTACGGGTTCGGGGAGGTGTTCGGGTACGGCGTAGGATATGGGTTAGGGTTAGGGTTAGGGTTAGTGTTAGGGTTAGGGCTCGGTTCAGGGTACGGGTTAGGATTAGGGTACGTGTTAGGGTTAGGGTAGGGGTTAGGGTTAGGGTACGTGTTAGGGTTAGGGTAGTTATTAAACCTATCCCACTCTCTAGATACCCCTTAGCACGTAAAGGAATATTATTTGGGGGTCCAGCCATGGAGAAGAGTTTAGACACTAGGATAAGATAAGGAACACACCCATTATAAAGAAATCACATTAGGATTCTCTTTTTAAGCTGTTCCTTCAAACACTAGTGCTTAGGAAATCTATTGGAGGCAGAAGCAGTCAAGGGTAGCCTAGGGTTAGGGTTAGGCTTAGGGTTAGGCTTAGGGTACGGCTTAGGGTACGGGTTCGGGGAGGGGTTCGGGTACGGCGTAGGGTATGGGTTAGGGTTAGGGTTAGGGTTAGTGTTAGGGTTAGGGCTCGGTTTAGTGTACGGGTTAGGATTAGGGTACGGGTTAGGGTTAGGGTAGGGGTTAGGGTTAGGGTACGCGTTAGGGTTAGGGTAGTTATTAAACCTATCCCACTCTCTAGATACCCCTTAGCACGTAAAGGAATATTATTTGGGGGTCCAGCCATGGAGAAGAGTTTAGACACTAGGATAAGATAAGGAACACACCCATTATAAAGAAATCACATTAGGATTCTCTTTTTAAGCTGTTCCTTCAAACACTAGTGCTTAGGAAATCTATTGGAGGCAGAAGCAGTCAAGGGTAGCCTAGGGTTAGGGTTAGGCTTAGGGTTAGGCTTAGGGTACGGCTTAGGGTACGGTTTCGGGGAGGGGTTCGGGTACGGTGTAGGGTATGGGTTAGGGTTAGGGTTAGGGTTAGTGTTAGGGTTAGGGCTCAGTTTAGGGTACGGGTTAGGATTAGGGTACGTGTTAGGGTTAGGGTAGGGGTTAGGGTTAGGGTACGCGTTAGGGTTAGGGTAGTTATTAAACCTATCCCACTCTCTAGATACCCCTTAGCACGTAAAGGAATATTATTTGGGGGTCCAGCCATGGAGAAGAGTTTAGACACTAGGATAAGATAAGGAACACACCCATTATAAAGAAATCACATTAGGATTCTGTTTTTAAGCCGTTCCTTAAAACACTAGTGCTTAGGAAATCTATTGGAGGCAGAAGCAGTCAAGGGTAGCCTAGGGTTAGGGTTAGGCTTAGGGTTAGGCTTAGGGTACGGCTTAGGGTACGGGTTCGGGGAGGGGTTCGGGTACGGCGTAGGGTATGGGTTAGGGTTAGGGTTAGGGTTAGTGTTAGGGTTAGGGCTCGGTTCAGGGTACGGGTTAGGATTAGGGTACGTGTTAGGGTTAGGGTAGGGGTTAGGGTTAGGGTACGTGTTAGGGTTAGGGTAGTTATTAAACCTATCCCACTCTCTAGATACCCCTTAGCACGTAAAGGAATATTATTTGGGGGTCCAGCCATGGAGAAGAGTTTAGACACTAGGATAAGATAAGGAACACACCCATTATAAAGAAATCACATTAGGATTCTCTTTTTAAGCTTTTCCTTCAAACACTAGTGCTTAGGAAATCTATTGGAGGCAGAAGCAGTCAAGGGTAGCCTAGGGTTAGGGTTAGGCTTAGGGTTAGGCTTAGGGTACGGCTTAGGCTACGGGTTCGGGGAGGGGTTCGGGTACGGCGTAGGGTATGGGTTAGGGTTAGGGTTAGGGTTAGTGTTAGGGTTAGGGCTCGGTTTAGGGTACGGGTTAGGATTAGGGTACGTGTTAGGGTTAGGGTAGGGGTTAGGGTTAGGGTACGCGTTAGGGTTAGGGTAGTTATTAAACCTATCCCACTCTCTAGATACCCCTTAGCACGTAAAGGAATATTATTTGGGGGTCCAGCCATGGAGAAGAGTTTAGACACTAGGATAAGATAAGGAACACACCCATTATAAAGAAATCACATTAGGATTCTCTTTTTAAGCTGTTCCTTCAAACACTAGTGCTTAGGAAATCTATTGGAGGCAGAAGCAGTCAAGGGTAGCCTAGGGTTAGGGTTAGGCTTAGGGTTAGGCTTAGGGTACGGCTTAGGGTACGGGTTCGGGGAGGGGTTCGGGTACGGCGTAGGGTATGGGTTAGGGTTAGGGTTAGGGTTAGTGTTAGGGTTAGGGCTCGGTTTAGTGTACGGGTTAGGATTAGGGTACGGGTTAGGGTTAGGGTAGGGGTTAGGGTTAGGGTACGCGTTAGGGTTAGGGTAGTTATTAAACCTATCCCACTCTCTAGATACCCCTTAGCACGTAAAGGAATATTATTTGGGGGTCCAGCCATGGAGAAGAGTTTAGACACTAGGATAAGATAAGGAACACACCCATTATAAAGAAATCACATTAGGATTCTCTTTTTAAGCTGTTCCTTCAAACACTAGTGCTTAGGAAATCTATTGGAGGCAGAAGCAGTCAAGGGTAGCCTAGGGTTAGGGTTAGGCTTAGGGTTAGGCTTAGGGTACGGCTTAGGGTACGGTTTCGGGGAGGGGTTCGGGTACGGTGTAGGGTATGGGTTAGGGTTAGGGTTAGGGTTAGTGTTAGGGTTAGGGCTCAGTTTAGGGTACGGGTTAGGATTAGGGTACGTGTTAGGGTTAGGGTAGGGGTTAGGGTTAGGGTACGCGTTAGGGTTAGGGTAGTTATTAAACCTATCCCACTCTCTAGATACCCCTTAGCACGTAAAGGAATATTATTTGGGGGTCCAGCCATGGAGAAGAGTTTAGACACTAGGATAAGATAAGGAACACACCCATTATAAAGAAATCACATTAGGATTCTGTTTTTAAGCCGTTCCTTAAAACACTAGTGCTTAGGAAATCTATTGGAGGCAGAAGCAGTCAAGGGTAGCCTAGGGTTAGGGTTAGGCTTAGGGTTAGGCTTAGGGTACGGCTTAGGGTACGGGTTCGGGGAGGGGTTCGGGTACGGCGTAGGGTATGGGTTAGGGTTAGGGTTAGGGTTAGTGTTAGGGTTAGGGCTCGGTTTAGTGTACGGGTTAGGATTAGGGTACGGGTTAGGGTTAGGGTAGGGGTTAGGGTTAGGGTACGCGTTAGGGTTAGGGTAGTTATTAAACCTATCCCACTCTCTAGATACCCCTTAGCACGTAAAGGAATATTATTTGGGGGTCCAGCCATGGAGAAGAGTTTAGACACTAGGATAAGATAAGGAACACACCCATTATAAAGAAATCACATTAGGATTCTCTTTTTAAGCTGTTCCTTCAAACACTAGTGCTTAGGAAATCTATTGGAGGCAGAAGCAGTCAAGGGTAGCCTAGGGTTAGGGTTAGGCTTAGGGTTAGGCTTAGGGTACGGCTTAGGGTACGGTTTCGGGGAGGGGTTCGGGTACGGTGTAGGGTATGGGTTAGGGTTAGGGTTAGGGTTAGTGTTAGGGTTAGGGCTCAGTTTAGGGTACGGGTTAGGATTAGGGTACGTGTTAGGGTTAGGGTAGGGGTTAGGGTTAGGGTACGCGTTAGGGTTAGGGTAGTTATTAAACCTATCCCACTCTCTAGATACCCCTTAGCACGTAAAGGAATATTATTTGGGGGTCCAGCCATGGAGAAGAGTTTAGACACTAGGATAAGATAAGGAACACACCCATTATAAAGAAATCACATTAGGATTCTGTTTTTAAGCCGTTCCTTAAAACACTAGTGCTTAGGAAATCTATTGGAGGCAGAAGCAGTCAAGGGTAGCCTAGGGTTAGGGTTAGGCTTAGGGTTAGGCTTAGGGTACGGCTTAGGGTACGGGTTCGGGGAGGGGTTCGGGTACGGCGTAGGGTATGGGTTAGGGTTAGGGTTAGGGTTAGTGTTAGGGTTAGGGCTCGGTTCAGGGTACGGGTTAGGATTAGGGTACGTGTTAGGGTTAGGGTAGGGGTTAGGGTTAGGGTACGTGTTAGGGTTAGGGTAGTTATTAAACCTATCCCACTCTCTAGATACCCCTTAGCACGTAAAGGAATATTATTTGGGGGTCCAGCCATGGAGAAGAGTTTAGACACTAGGATAAGATAAGGAACACACCCATTATAAAGAAATCACATTAGGATTCTCTTTTTAAGCTGTTCCTTCAAACACTAGTGCTTAGGAAATCTATTGGAGGCAGAAGCAGTCAAGGGTAGCCTAGGGTTAGGGTTAGGCTTAGGGTTTGGCTTAGGGTACGGATTAGGCTACGGGTTCGGGGAAGGGTTCGGGTACGGCGTAGGGTATGGGTTAGGGTTAGGGTTAGGGTTAGTGTTAGGGTTAGGGCTCGGTATAGGTTACGGGTTAGGATTAGGGTACGTGTTAGGGTTATGGTAGTGGTTAGGGTTACGGTACGCGTTCGGGTTAGGGTAGTTATTAAACCTATCCCACTCTCTAGATACCCCTTAGCACGTAAAGGAATATTATTTGAGGGTCCAGCCATGGAGAAGAGTTTAGACACTAGGATAAAATAAGGAACACATACGTTATAAAGAAATCACATTAGGATTCTCTTTTTAACTGTTCCTTAAAACACTAGTGCTTAGGAAATCTATTGGAGGCAGAAGCAGTCAAGGGTAGCCTAGGGTTAGGGTTAGGCTTAGGGTTAGGCTTAGGGTACGGCTTAGGGTACGGGTTCGGGGAGGGGTTCGGGTACGGCGTAGGGTATGGGTTAGGGTTAGGGTTAGGGTTCGTGTTAGGGTTAGGGCTCGGTTTAGGGTACGGGTTACGATTAGGGTACGTGTTAGGGTTAGGGTAGGGGTTAGGGTTAGGGTACGCGTTAGGGTTAGGGTAGTTATTAAACCTATCCCACTTTCTAGATACCCCTTAGCACGTAAAGGAATATTATTTGGGGGTCCAGCCATGGAGAAGAGTTTAGACACTAGGATAAGATAAGGAACACATCCATTATAAAGAAATCACATTAGGATTCTGTTTTTAAGCCGTTACTTAAAACACTAGTGCTTAGGAAATCTATTGGAGGCAGAAGCAGTCAAGGGTAGCCTAGGGTTAGGGTTAGGCTTAGGGTTAGGCTTAGGGTACGGCTTAGGATACGGGTTCGGGGAGGGGTTCGGGTACGGCGTAGGGTATGGGTTAGGGTTAGGGTTAGGGTTAGTGTTAGGGTTAGGGCTCGGTTTAGGGTACGGGTTAGGATTAGGGTACATGTTAGGGTTAGGGTAGGGGTTAGGGTTAGGGTACGCGTTAGGGTTAGGGTAGTTATTAAACCTATCCCACTCTCTAGATACCCCTTAGCACGTAAAGGAATATTATTTGGGGGTCCAGCCATGGAGAAGAGTTTAGACACTAGGATAAGATAAGGAACACACCCATTATAAAGAAATCACATTAGGATTCTCTTTTTAAGCTGTTCCTTCAAACACTAGTGCTTAGGAAATCTATTGGAGGCAGAAGCAGTCAAGGGTAGCCTAGGGTTAGGGTTAGGCTTAGGGTTAGGCTTTGGGTACGGCTTAGGGTACGGGTTCGGGGAGGGGTTCGGGTACGGCGTAGGGTATGGGTTAGGGTTAGGGTTAGGGTTAGTGTTAGGGTTAGGGCTCGGTTCAGGGTATGGGTTAGGATTAGGGTACGTGTTAGGGTTAGGGAAGGGGTTAGGGTTAGGGTACGCGTTAGGGTTAGGGTAGTTATTAAACCTATCCCACTCTCTAGATACCCCTTAGCACGTAAAGGAATATTATTTGCGGGTCCAGCCATGGAGAAGAGTTTAGACACTAGGATAAAATAAGGAACACATACATTATAAAGAAATCACATTAGGATTCTCTTTTTAAGTTGTTCCTTAAAACACTAGTGCTTAGGAAATCTATTGGAGGCAGAAGCAGTCAAGGGTAGCCTAGGGTTAGGGTTAGGCTTAGGGTTAGGTTTAGGGTACGGCTTAGGGTAGGGGTTCGGGGAGGGGTTCGGGTACGGCGTAGGGTATGGGTTAGGGTTAGGGTTAGGGTTCGTGTTAGGGTTAGGGCTCGGTTTAGGGTACGGGTTAGGATTAGGGTACGTGTTAGGGTTAGGGTAGGGGTTAGGGTTAGGGTACGCATTAGGGTTAGGGTAGTTAGTAAACCTATCCCACTCTCTAGATACCCCTTAGCACGTAAAGGAATATTATTTGCGGGTCCAGCCATGGAGAAGAGTTTAGACACTAGGATAAGATAAGGAACACACCCATTATAAAGAAATCACATTAGGATTCTGTTTTTAAGCCGTTCCTTCAAACACTAGTGCTTAGGAAATCTATTGGAGGCAGAAGCAGTCAAGGGTAGCCTAGGGTTAGGGTTAGGCTTAGGGTTAGGCTTAGGGTACGGCTTAGGGTACGGGTTCGGGGAGGGGTTCGGGTACGGCGTAGGGTATGGGTTAGGGTTAGGGTTAGGGTTAGTGTTAGGGTTAGGGCTCGGTTCAGGGTACGGGTTAGGATTAGGGTACGTGTTAGGGTTAGGGTAGGGGTTAGGGTTAGGGTACGTGTTAGGGTTAGGGTAGTTATTAAACCTATCCCACTCTCTAGATACCCCTTAGCACGTAAAGGAATATTATTTGGGGGTCCAGCCATGGAGAAGAGTTTAGACACTAGGATAAGATAAGGAACACACCCATTATAAAGAAATCACATTAGGATTCTCTTTTTAAGCTGTTCCTTCAAACACTAGTGCTTAGGAAATCTATTGGAGGCAGAAGCAGTCAAGGGTAGCCTAGGGTTAGGGTTAGGCTTAGGGTTTGGCTTAGGGTACGGATTAGGCTACGGGTTCGGGGAAGGGTTCGGGTACGGCGTAGGGTATGGGTTAGGGTTAGGGTTAGGGTTAGTGTTAGGGTTAGGGCTCGGTATAGGTTACGGGTTAGGATTAGGGTACGTGTTAGGGTTATGGTAGTGGTTAGGGTTAGGGTACGCGTTAGGGTTAGGGTAGTTATTAAACCTATCCCACTCTCTAGATACCCCTTAGCACGTAAAGGAATATTATTTGAGAGTCCAGCCATGGAGAAGAGTTTAGACACTAGGATAAAATAAGGAACACATACGTTATAAAGAAATCACATTAGGATTCTCTTTTTAACTGTTCCTTAAAACACTAGTGCTTAGGAAATCTATTGGAGGCAGAAGCAGTCAAGGGTAGCCTAGGGTTAGGGTTAGGCTTAGGGTTAGGCTTAGGGTACGGCTTAGGGTAGGGGTTCGGGGAGGGGTTCGGGTACGGCGTAGGGTATGGGTTAGGGTTAGGGTTAGGGTTCGTGTTAGGGTTAGGGCTCGGTTTAGGGTACGGGTTACGATTAGGGTACGTGTTAGGGTTAGGGTAGGGGTTAGGGTTAGGGTACGCGTTAGGGTTAGGGTAGTTATTAAACCTATCCCACTTTCTAGATACCCCTTAGCACGTAAAGGAATATTATTTGGGGGTCCAGCCATGGAGAAGTGTTTAGACACTAGGATAAGATAAGGAACACACCCATTATAAAGAAATCACATTAGGATTCTCTTTTTAAGCTGTTCCTTAAAACACTAGTGCTTAGGAAATCTATTGGAGACAGAAGCAGTCAAGGGTAGCCTAGGGTTAGGGTTAGGCTTAGTGTTAGGCTTAGGGTACGGCTTAGGGTACGGGTTCGGGGAGGGGTTCGGGTACGGCGTAGGGTATGGGTTAGGGTTAGGGTTAGGGTTAGTGTTAGGGTTAGGGCTCGGTTTAGGGTACGGGTTAGGATTAGGGTACGTGTTAGGGTTAGGGTAGGGGTTAGGGTTAGGGTACGCGTTAGGGTTAGGGTAGTTATTAAACCTATCCCACTCTCTAGATACCCCTTAGCACGTAAAGGAATATTATTTGGGGGTCCAGCCATGGAGAAGAGTTTAGACACTAGGATAAGATAAGGAACACACCCATTATAAAGAAATCACATTAGGATTCTCTTTTTCAGCTGTTCCTTCAAACACTAATGCTTAGGAAATCTATTGGAGGCAGAAGCAGTCAAGGGTAGCCTAGGGTTAGGGTTAGGCTTAGGGTTAGGCTTAGGGTACGGCTTAGGGTACGGGTTCGGGGAGGGGTTCGGGTACGGCGTAGGGTATGGGTTAGGGTTAGGGTTAGGGTTAGTGTTAGGGTTAGGGCTCGGTTCAGGGTACGGGTTAGGATTAGGGTACGTGTTAGGGTTAGGGTAGGGGTTAGGGTTAGGGTACGTGTTAGGGTTAGGGTAGTTATTAAACCTATCCCACTCTCTAGATACCCCTTAGCACGTAAAGGAATATTATTTGGGGGTCCAGCCATGGAGAAGAGTTTAGACACTAGGATAAGATAAGGAACACACCCATTATAAAGAAATCACATTAGGATTCTCTTTTTAAGCTGTTCCTTCAAACACTAGTGCTTAGGAAATCTATTGGAGGCAGAAGCAGTCAAGGGTAGCCTAGGGTTAGGGTTAGGCTTAGGGTTAGGCTTAGGGTACGGCTTAGGGTAGGGGTTCGGGGAGGGTTTCGGGTACGGCGTAGGGTATGGGTTAGGGTTAGGGTTAGGGTTCGTGTTAGGGTTAGGGCTCGGTTTAGGGTACGGGTTACGATTAGGGTACGTGTTAGGGTTAGGGTAGGGGTTAGGGTTAGGGTACGCGTTAGGGTTAGGGTAGTTATTAAACCTATCCCACTTTCTAGATACCCCTTAGCACGTAAAGGAATATTATTTGGGGGTCCAGCCATGGAGAAGTGTTTAGACACTAGGATAAGATAAGGAACATACCCATTATAAAGAAATCACATTAGGATTCTCTTTTTAAGCTGTTCCTTAAAACACTAGTGCTTAGGAAATCTATTGGAGACAGAAGCAGTCAAGGGTAGCCTAGGGTTAGGGTTAGGCTTAGTGTTAGGCTTAGGGTACGGCTTAGGGTACGGGTTCGGGGAGGGGTTCGGGTACGGCGTAGGGTATGGGTTAGGGTTAGGGTTAGGGTTAGTGTTAGGGTTAGGGCTCGGTTTAGGGTACGGGTTAGGATTAGGGTACGTGTTAGGGTTAGGGTAGGGGTTAGGGTTAGGGTACGCGTTAGGGTTAGGGTAGTTATTAAACCTATCCCACTCTCTAGATACCCCTTAGCACGTAAAGGAATATTATTTGGGGGTCCAGCCATGGAGAAGAGTTTAGACACTAGGATAAGATAAGGAACACACCCATTATAAAGAAATCACATTAGGATTCTCTTTTTAAGCTGTTCCTTCAAACACTAGTGCTTAGGAAATCTATTGGAGGCAGAAGCAGTCAAGGGTAGCCTAGGGTTAGGGTTAGGCTTAGGGTTAGGCTTAGGGTACGGCTTAGGGTACGGGTTCGGGGAGGGGTTCGGGTACGGCGTAGGGTATGGGTTAGGGTTAGGGTTAGGGTTAGTGTTAGGGTTAGGGCTCGGTTCAGGGTACGGGTTAGGATTAGGGTACGTGTTAGGGTTAGGGTAGGGGTTAGGGTTAGGGTACGTGTTAGGGTTAGGGTAGTTATTAAACCTATCCCACTCTCTAGATACCCCTTAGCACGTAAAGGAATATTATTTGGGGGTCCAGCCATGGAGAAGAGTTTAGACACTAGGATAAGATAAGGAACACACCCATTATAAAGAAATCACATTAGGATTCTCTTTTTAAGCTGTTCCTTCAAACACTAGTGCTTAGGAAATCTATTGGAGGCAGAAGCAGTCAAGGGTAGCCTAGGGTTAGGGTTAGGCTTAGGGTTAGGCTTAGGGTACGGCTTAGGGTACGGGTTCGGGGAGGGGTTCGGGTACGGCGTAGGGTATGGGTTAGGGTTAGGGTTAGGGTTAGTGTTAGGGTTAGGGCTCGGTTTAGGGTACGGGTTAGGATTAGGGTACGGGTTAGGGTTAGGGTAGGGGTTAGGGTTAGGGTACGCGTTAGGGTTAGGGTAGTTATTAAACCTATCCCACTCTCTAGATACCCCTTAGCACGTAAAGGAATATTATTTGGGGGTCCAGCCATGGAGAAGAGTTTAGACACTAGGATAAGATAAGGAACACACCCATTATAAAGAAATCACATTAGGATTCTCTTTTTAAGCTGTTCCTTCAAACACTAGTGCTTAGGAAATCTATTGGAGGCAGAAGCAGTCAAGGGTAGCCTAGGGTTAGGGTTAGGCTTAGGGTTAGGCTTAGGGTACGGCTTAGGGTACGGTTTCGGGGAGGGGTTCGGGTACGGTGTAGGGTATGGGTTAGGGTTAGGGTTAGGGTTAGTGTTAGGGTTAGGGCTCAGTTTAGGTTACGGGTTAGGATTAGGGTACGTGTTAGGGTTAGGGTAGGGGTTAGGGTTAGGGTACGCGTTAGGGTTAGGGTAGTTATTAAACCTATCCCACTCTCTAGATACCCCTTAGCACGTAAAGGAATATTATTTGGGGGTCCAGCCATGGAGAAGAGTTTAGACAGTAGGATAAGATAAGGAACACACCCATTATAAAGAAATCACATTAGGATTCTGTTTTTAAGCCGTTCCTTAAAACAGTAGTGCTTAGGAAATCTATTGGAGGCAGAAGCAGTCAAGGGTAGCCTAGGGTTAGGGTTAGGCTTAGGGTTAGGCTTAGGGTACGGCTTAGGGTACGGGTTCGGGGAGGGGTTCGGGTACGGCGTAGGGTATGGGTTAGGGTTAGGGTTAGGGTTAGTGTTAGGGTTAGGGCTCGGTTCAGGGTACGGGTTAGGATTAGGGTACGTGTTAGGGTTAGGGTAGGGGTTAGGGTTAGGGTACGTGTTAGGGTTAGGGTAGTTATTAAACCTATCCCACTCTCTAGATACCCCTTAGCATGTAAAGGAATATTATTTGGGGGTCCAGCCATGGAGAAGAGTTTAGACACTAGGATAAGATAAGGAACACATCCATTATAAAGAAATCACATTAGGATTCTGTTTTTAAGCCGTTCCTTAAAACACTAGTGCTTAGGAAATCTATTGGAGGCAGAAGCAGTCAAGGGTAGCCTAGGGTTAGGGTTAGGCTTAGGGTTAGGCTTAGGGTACGGCTTAGGCTACGGGTTCGGGGAGGGGTTCGGGTACGGCGTAGGGTATGGGTTAGGGTTAGGGTTAGGGTTAGTGTTAGGGTTAGGGCTCGGTTCAGGGTACGGGTTAGGATTAGGGTACGTGTTAGGGTTAGGGTAGGGGTTAGGGTTAGGGTACGTGTTAGGGTTAGGGTAGTTATTAAACCTATCCCACTCTCTAGATACCCCTTAGCACGTAAAGGAATATTATTTGGGGGTCCAGCCATGGAGAAGAGTTTAGACACTAGGATAAGATAAGGAACACACCCATTATAAAGAAATCACATTAGGATTCTCTTTTTAAGCTGTTCCTTCAAACACTAGTGCTTAGGAAATCTATTGGAGGCAGAAGCAGTCAAGGGTAGCCTAGGGTTAGGGTTAGGCTTAGGGTTTGGCTTAGGGTACGGATTAGGCTACGGGTTCGGGGAAGGGTTCGGGTACGGCGTAGGGTATGGGTTAGGGTTAGGGTTAGGGTTAGTGTTAGGGTTAGGGCTCGGTATAGGTTACGGGTTAGGATTAGGGTACGTGTTAGGGTTATGGTAGTGGTTAGGGTTAGGGTACGCGTTCGGGTTAGGGTAGTTATTAAACCTATCCCACTCTCTAGATACCCCTTAGCACGTAAAGGAATATTATTTGAGGGTCCAGCCATGGAGAAGAGTTTAGACACTAGGATAAAATAAGGAACACATACGTTATAAAGAAATCACATTAGGATTCTCTTTTTAACTGTTCCTTAAAACACTAGTGCTTAGGAAATCTATTGGAGGCAGAAGCAGTCAAGGGTAGCCTAGGGTTAGGGTTAGGCTTAGGGTTAGGCTTAGGGTACGGCTTAGGGTACGGGTTCGGGGAGGGGTTCGGGTACGGCGTAGGGTATGGGTTAGGGTTAGGGTTAGGGTTCGTGTTAGGGTTAGGGCTCGGTTTAGGGTACGGGTTACGATTAGGGTACGTGTTAGGGTTAGGGTAGGGGTTAGGGTTAGGGTACGCGTTAGGGTTAGGGTAGTTATTAAACCTATCCCACTTTCTAGATACCCCTTAGCACGTAAAGGAATATTATTTGGGGGTCCAGCCATGGAGAAGAGTTTAGACACTAGGATAAGATAAGGAACACATCCATTATAAAGAAATCACATTAGGATTCTGTTTTTAAGCCGTTACTTAAAACACTAGTGCTTAGGAAATCTATTGGAGGCAGAAGCAGTCAAGGGTAGCCTAGGGTTAGGGTTAGGCTTAGGGTTAGGCTTAGGGTACGGCTTAGGATACGGGTTCGGGGAGGGGTTCGGGTACGGCGTAGGGTATGGGTTAGGGTTAGGGTTAGGGTTAGTGTTAGGGTTAGGGCTCGGTTTAGGGTACGGGTTAGGATTAGGGTACGTGTTAGGGTTAGGGTAGGGGTTAGGGTTAGGGTACGCGTTAGGGTTAGGGTAGTTATTAAACCTATCCCACTCTCTAGATACCCCTTAGCACGTAAAGGAATATTATTTGGGGGTCCAGCCATGGAGAAGAGTTTAGACACTAGGATAAGATAAGGAACACACCCATTATAAAGAAATCACATTAGGATTCTCTTTTTAAGCTGTTCCTTCAAACACTAGTGCTTAGGAAATCTATTGGAGGCAGAAGCAGTCAAGGGTAGCCTAGGGTTAGGGTTAGGCTTAGGGTTAGGCTTTGGGTACGGCTTAGGGTACGGGTTCGGGGAGGGGTTCGGGTACGGCGTAGGGTATGGGTTAGGGTTAGGGTTAGGGTTAGTGTTAGGGTTAGGGCTCGGTTCAGGGTATGGGTTAGGATTAGGGTACGTGTTAGGGTTAGGGAAGGGGTTAGGGTTAGGGTACGCGTTAGGGTTAGGGTAGTTATTAAACCTATCCCACTCTCTAGATACCCCTTAGCACGTAAAGGAATATTATTTGCGGGTCCAGCCATGGAGAAGAGTTTAGACACTAGGATAAAATAAGGAACACATACATTATAAAGAAATCACATTAGGATTCTGTTTTTAAGTTGTTCCTTAAAACACTAGTGCTTAGGAAATCTATTGGAGGCAGAAGCAGTCAAGGGTAGCCTAGGGTTAGGGTTAGGCTTAGGGTTAGGTTTAGGGTACGGCTTAGGGTAGGGGTTCGGGGAGGGGTTCGGGTACGGCGTAGGGTATGGGTTAGGGTTAGGGTTAGGGTTCGTGTTAGGGTTAGGGCTCGGTTTAGGGTACGGGTTAGGATTAGGGTACGTGTTAGGGTTAGGGTAGGGGTTAGGGTTAGGGTACGCATTAGGGTTAGGGTAGTTAGTAAACCTATCCCACTCTCTAGATACCCCTTAGCACGTAAAGGAATATTATTTGCGGGTCCAGCCATGGAGAAGAGTTTAGACACTAGGATAAGATAAGGAACACACCCATTATAAAGAAATCACATTAGGATTCTGTTTTTAAGCCGTTCCTTCAAACACTAGTGCTTAGGAAATCTATTGGAGGCAGAAGCAGTCAAGGGTAGCCTAGGGTTAGGGTTAGGCTTAGGGTTAGGCTTAGGGTACGGCTTAGGGTACGGGTTCGGGGAGGGGTTCGGGTACGGCGTAGGGTATGGGTTAGGGTTAGGGTTAGGGTTAGTGTTAGGGTTAGGGCTCGGTTCAGGGTACGGGTTAGGATTAGGGTACGTGTTAGGGTTAGGGTAGGGGTTAGGGTTAGGGTACGTGTTAGGGTTAGGGTAGTTATTAAACCTATCCCACTCTCTAGATACCCCTTAGCACGTAAAGGAATATTATTTGGGGGTCCAGCCATGGAGAAGAGTTTAGACACTAGGATAAGATAAGGAACACACCCATTATAAAGAAATCACATTAGGATTCTCTTTTTAAGCTGTTCCTTCAAACACTAGTGCTTAGGAAATCTATTGGAGGCAGAAGCAGTCAAGGGTAGCCTAGGGTTAGGGTTAGGCTTAGGGTTTGGCTTAGGGTACGGATTAGGCTACGGGTTCGGGGAAGGGTTCGGGTACGGCGTAGGGTATGGGTTAGGGTTAGGGTTAGGGTTAGTGTTAGGGTTAGGGCTCGGTATAGGTTACGGGTTAGGATTAGGGTACGTGTTAGGGTTATGGTAGTGGTTAGGGTTAGGGTACGCGTTCGGGTTAGGGTAGTTATTAAACCTATCCCACTCTCTAGATACCCCTTAGCACGTAAAGGAATATTATTTGAGAGTCCAGCCATGGAGAAGAGTTTAGACACTAGGATAAAATAAGGAACACATACGTTATAAAGAAATCACATTAGGATTCTCTTTTTAACTGTTCCTTAAAACACTAGTGCTTAGGAAATCTATTGGAGGCAGAAGCAGTCAAGGGTAGCCTAGGGTTAGGGTTAGGCTTAGGGTTAGGCTTAGGGTACGGCTTAGGGTAGGGGTTCGGGGAGGGGTTCGGGTACGGCGTAGGGTATGGGTTAGGGTTAGGGTTAGGGTTCGTGTTAGGGTTAGGGCTCGGTTTAGGGTACGGGTTACGATTAGGGTACGTGTTAGGGTTAGGGTAGGGGTTAGGGTTAGGTACGCGTTAGGGTTAGGGTAGTTATTAAACCTATCCCACTTTCTAGATACCCCTTAGCACGTAAAGGAATATTATTTGGGGGTCCAGCCATGGAGAAGTGTTTAGACACTAGGATAAGATAAGGAACATACCCATTATAAAGAAATCACATTAGGATTCTCTTTTTAAGCTGTTCCTTAAAACACTAGTGCTTAGGAAATCTATTGGAGACAGAAGCAGTCAAGGGTAGCCTAGGGTTAGGGTTAGGCTTAGTGTTAGGCTTAGGGTACGGCTTAGGGTACGGGTTCGGGGAGGGGTTCGGGTACGGCGTAGGGTATGGGTTAGGGTTAGGGTTAGGGTTAGTGTTAGGGTTAGGGCTCGGTTCAGGGTACGGGTTAGGATTAGGGTACGTGTTAGGGTTAGGGTAGGGGTTAGGGTTAGGGTACGTGTTAGGGTTAGGGTAGTTATTAAACCTATCCCACTCTCTAGATACCCCTTAGCACGTAAAGGAATATTATTTGGGGGTCCAGCCATGGAGAAGAGTTTAGACACTAGGATAAGATAAGGAACACACCCATTATAAAGAAATCACATTAGGATTCTCTTTTTAAGCTGTTCCTTCAAACACTAGTGCTTAGGAAATCTATTGGAGGCAGAAGCAGTCAAGGGTAGCCTAGGGTTAGGGTTAGGCTTAGGGTTAGGCTTAGGGTACGGCTTAGGCTACGGGTTCGGGGAGGGGTTCGGGTACGGCGTAGGGTATGGGTTAGGGTTAGGGTTAGGGCTCGGTTTAGGGTACGGGTTAGGATTAGGGTACGTGTTAGGGTTAGGGTAGGGGTTAGGGTTAGGGTACGCGTTAGGGTTAGGGTAGTTATTAAACCTATCCCACTCTCTAGATACCCCTTAGCACGTAAAGGAATATTATTTGGGGGTCCAGCCATGGAGAAGAGTTTAGACACTAGGATAAGATAAGGAACACACCCATTATAAAGAAATCACATTAGGATTCTCTTTTTCAGCTGTTCCTTCAAACACTAATGCTTAGGAAATCTATTGGAGGCAGAAGCAGTCAAGGGTAGCCTAGGGTTAGGGTTAGGCTTAGGGTTAGGCTTAGGGTACGGCTTAGGGTACGGGTTCGGGGAGGGGTTCGGGTACGGCGTAGGGTATGGGTTAGGGTTAGGGTTAGGGTTAGTGTTAGGGTTAGGGCTCGGTTCAGGGTACGGGTTAGGATTAGGGTACGTGTTAGGGTTAGGGTAGGGGTTAGGGTTAGGGTACGTGTTAGGGTTAGGGTAGTTATTAAACCTATCCCACTCTCTAGATACCCCTTAGCACGTAAAGGAATATTATTTGGGGGTCCAGCCATGGAGAAGAGTTTAGACACTAGGATAAGATAAGGAACACACCCATTATAAAGAAATCACATTAGGATTCTCTTTTTAAGCTGTTCCTTCAAACACTAGTGCTTAGGAAATCTATTGGAGGCAGAAGCAGTCAAGGGTAGCCTAGGGTTAGGGTTAGGCTTAGGGTTAGGCTTAGGGTACGGCTTAGGGTACGGGTTCGGGGAGGGGTTCGGGTACGGCGTAGGGTATGGGTTAGGGTTAGGGTTAGGGTTAGTGTTAGGGTTAGGGCTCGGTTTAGGGTACGGGTTAGGATTAGGGTACGGGTTAGGGTTAGGGTAGGGGTTAGGGTTAGGGTACGCGTTAGGGTTAGGGTAGTTATTAAACCTATCCCACTCTCTAGATACCCCTTAGCACGTAAAGGAATATTATTTGGGGGTCCAGCCATGGAGAAGAGTTTAGACACTAGGATAAGATAAGGAACACACCCATTATAAAGAAATCACATTAGGATTCTCTTTTTAAGCTGTTCCTTCAAACACTAGTGCTTAGGAAATCTATTGGAGGCAGAAGCAGTCAAGGGTAGCCTAGGGTTAGGGTTAGGCTTAGGGTTAGGCTTAGGGTACGGCTTAGGGTACGGTTTCGGGGAGGGGTTCGGGTACGGTGTAGGGTATGGGTTAGGGTTAGGGTTAGGGTTAGTGTTAGGGTTAGGGCTCAGTTTAGGTTACGGGTTAGGATTAGGGTACGTGTTAGGGTTAGGGTAGGGGTTAGGGTTAGGGTACGCGTTAGGGTTAGGGTAGTTATTAAACCTATCCCACTCTCTAGATACCCCTTAGCACGTAAAGGAATATTATTTGGGGGTCCAGCCATGGAGAAGAGTTTAGACAGTAGGATAAGATAAGGAACACACCCATTATAAAGAAATCACATTAGGATTCTGTTTTTAAGCCGTTCCTTAAAACACTAGTGCTTAGGAAATCTATTGGAGGCAGAAGCAGTCAAGGGTAGCCTAGGGTTAGGGTTAGGCTTAGGGTTAGGCTTAGGGTACGGCTTAGGGTACGGGTTCGGGGAGGGGTTCGGGTACGGCGTAGGGTATGGGTTAGGGTTAGGGTTAGGGTTAGTGTTAGGGTTAGGGCTCGGTTCAGGGTACGGGTTAGGATTAGGGTACGTGTTAGGGTTAGGGTAGGGGTTAGGGTTAGGGTACGTGTTAGGGTTAGGGTAGTTATTAAACCTATCCCACTCTCTAGATACCCCTTAGCACGTAAAGGAATATTATTTGGGGGTCCAGCCATGGAGAAGAGTTTAGACACTAGGATAAGATAAGGAACACATCCATTATAAAGAAATCACATTAGGATTCTGTTTTTAAGCCGTTCCTTAAAACACTAGTGCTTAGGAAATCTATTGGAGGCAGAAGCAGTCAAGGGTAGCCTAGGGTTAGGGTTAGGCTTAGGGTTAGGCTTAGGGTACGGCTTAGGCTACGGGTTTGGGGAGGGGTTCGGGTACGGCGTAGGGTATGGGTTAGGGTTAGGGTTAGGGTTAGTGTTAGGGTTAGGGCTCGGTTCAGGGTACGGGTTAGGATTAGGGTACGTGTTAGGGTTAGGGTAGGGGTTAGGGTTAGGGTACGTGTTAGGGTTAGGGTAGTTATTAAACCTATCCCACTCTCTAGATACCCCTTAGCACGTAAAGGAATATTATTTGGGGGTCCAGCCATGGAGAAGAGTTTAGACACTAGGATAAGATAAGGAACACACCCATTATAAAGAAATCACATTAGGATTCTCTTTTTAAGCTGTTCCTTCAAACACTAGTGCTTAGGAAATCTATTGGAGGCAGAAGCAGTCAAGGGTAGCCTAGGGTTAGGGTTAGGCTTAGGGTTTGGCTTAGGGTACGGATTAGGCTACGGGTTCGGGGAAGGGTTCGGGTACGGCGTAGGGTATGGGTTAGGGTTAGGGTTAGGGTTAGTGTTAGGGTTAGGGCTCGGTATAGGTTACGGGTTAGGATTAGGGTACGTGTTAGGGTTATGGTAGTGGTTAGGGTTAGGGTACGCGTTCGGGTTAGGGTAGTTATTAAACCTATCCCACTCTCTAGATACCCCTTAGCACGTAAAGGAATATTATTTGAGGGTCCAGCCATGGAGAAGAGTTTAGACACTAGGATAAAATAAGGAACACATACGTTATAAAGAAATCACATTAGGATTCTCTTTTTAACTGTTCCTTAAAACACTAGTGCTTAGGAAATCTATTGGAGGCAGAAGCAGTCAAGGGTAGCCTAGGGTTAGGGTTAGGCTTAGGGTTAGGCTTAGGGTACGGCTTAGGGTAGGGGTTCGGGGAGGGGTTCGGGTACGGCGTAGGGTATGGGTTAGGGTTAGGGTTAGGGTTCGTGTTAGGGTTAGGGCTCGGTTTAGGGTACGGGTTACGATTAGGGTACGTGTTAGGGTTAGGGTAGGGGTTAGGGTTAGGGTACGCGTTAGGGTTAGGGTAGTTATTAAACCTATCCCACTTTCTAGATACCCCTTAGCACGTAAAGGAATATTATTTGGGGGTCCAGCCATGGAGAAGTGTTTAGACACTAGGATAAGATAAGGAACACACCCATTATAAAGAAATCCCATTAGGATTCTCTTTTTAAGCTGTTCCTTCAAACACTAGTGCTTAGGAAATCTATTGGAGGCAGAAGCAGTCAAGGGTAGCCTAGGGTTAGGGTTAGGCTTAGGGTTAGGCTTAGGGTACGGCTTAGGGTACGGGTTCGGGGAGGGGTTCGGGTACGGCGTAGGGTATGGGTTAGGGTTAGGGTTAGGGTTAGTGTTAGGGTTAGGGCTCGGTTCAGGGTACGGGTTAGGATTAGGGTACGTGTTAGGGTTAGGGTAGGGGTTAGGGTTAGGGTACGTGTTAGGGTTAGGGTAGTTATTAAACCTATCCCACTCTCTAGATACCCCTTAGCACGTAAAGGAATATTATTTGGGGGTCCAGCCATGGAGAAGAGTTTAGACACTAGGATAAGATAAGGAACACACCCATTATAAAGAAATCACATTAGGATTCTCTTTTTAAGCTGTTCCTTCAAACACTAGTGCTTAGGAAATCTATTGGAGGCAGAAGCAGTCAAGGGTAGCCTAGGGTTAGGGTTAGGCTTAGGGTTAGGCTTAGGGTACGGCTTAGGGTACGGTTTCGGGGAGGGGTTCGGGTACGGTGTAGGGTATGGGTTAGGGTTAGGGTTAGGGTTAGTGTTAGGGTTAGGGCTCAGTTTAGGTTACGGGTTAGGATTAGGGTACGTGTTAGGGTTAGGGTAGGGGTTAGGGTTAGGGTACGCGTTAGGGTTAGGGTAGTTATTAAACCTATCCCACTCTCTAGATACCCCTTAGCACGTAAAGGAATATTATTTGGGGGTCCAGCCATGGAGAAGAGTTTAGACAGTAGGATAAAATGAGGAACACACCCATTATAAAGAAATCACATTAGGATTCTGTTTTTAAGCCGTTCCTTAAAACACTAGTGCTTAGGAAATCTATTGGAGGCAGAAGCAGTCAAGGGTAGCCTAGGGTTAGGGTTAGGCTTAGGGTTAGGCTTAGGGTACGGCTTAGGGTACGGGTTCGGGGAGGGGTTCGGGTACGGCGTAGGGTATGGGTTAGGGTTAGGGTTAGGGTTAGTGTTAGGGTTAGGGCTCGGTTCAGGGTACGGGTTAGGATTAGGGTACGTGTTAGGGTTAGGGTAGGGGTTAGGGTTAGGGTACGTGTTAGGGTTAGGGTAGTTATTAAACCTATCCCACTCTCTAGATACCCCTTAGCACGTAAAGGAATATTATTTGGGGGTCCAGCCATGGAGAAGAGTTTAGACACTAGGATAAGATAAGGAACACATCCATTATAAAGAAATCACATTAGGATTCTGTTTTTAAGCCGTTCCTTAAAACACTAGTGCTTAGGAAATCTATTGGAGGCAGAAGCAGTCAAGGGTAGCCTAGGGTTAGGGTTAGGCTTAGGGTTAGGCTTAGGGTACGGCTTAGGGTACGGGTTCGGGGAGGGGTTCGGGTACGGCGTAGGGTATGGGTTAGGGTTAGGGTTAGGGTTAGTGTTAGGGTTAGGGCTCGGTTCAGGGTACGGGTTAGGATTAGGGTACGTGTTAGGGTTAGGGTAGGGGTTAGGGTTAGGGTACGTGTTAGGGTTAGGGTAGTTATTAAACCTATCCCACTCTCTAGATACCCCTTAGCACGTAAAGGAATATTATTTGGGGGTCCAGCCATGGAGAAGAGTTTAGACACTAGGATAAGATAAGGAACACACCCATTATAAAGAAATCACATTAGGATTCTCTTTTTAAGCTGTTCCTTCAAACACTAGTGCTTAGGAAATCTATTGGAGGCAGAAGCAGTCAAGGGTAGCCTAGGGTTAGGGTTAGGCTTAGGGTTTGGCTTAGGGTACGGATTAGGCTACGGGTTCGGGGAAGGGTTCGGGTACGGCGTAGGGTATGGGTTAGGGTTAGGGTTAGGGTTAGTGTTAGGGTTAGGGCTCGGTATAGGTTACGGGTTAGGATTAGGGTACGTGTTAGGGTTATGGTAGTGGTTAGGGTTAGGGTACGCGTTCGGGTTAGGGTAGTTATTAAACCTATCCCACTCTCTAGATACCCCTTAGCACGTAAAGGAATATTATTTGAGGGTCCAGCCATGGAGAAGAGTTTAGACACTAGGATAAAATAAGGAACACATACGTTATAAAGAAATCACATTAGGATTCTCTTTTTAACTGTTCCTTAAAACACTAGTGCTTAGGAAATCTATTGGAGGCAGAAGCAGTCAAGGGTAGCCTAGGGTTAGGGTTAGGCTTAGGGTTAGGCTTAGGGTATGGCTTAGGGTACGGGTTCGGGGAGGGGTTCGGGTACGGCGTAGGGTATGGGTTAGGGTTAGGGTTAGGGTTCGTGTTAGGGTTAGGGCTCGGTTTAGGGTACGGGTTAGGATTAGGGTACGTGTTAGGGTTAGGGTAGGGGTTAGGGTTAGGGTACGCGTTAGGGTTAGGGTAGTTATTAAACCTATCCCACTTTCTAGATACCCCTTAGCACGTAAAGGAATATTATTTGGGGGTCCAGCCATGGAGAAGAGTTTAGACACTAGGATAAGATAAGGAACACATCCATTATAAAGAAATCACATTAGGATTCTGTTTTTAAGCCGTTACTTAAAACACTAGTGCTTAGGAAATCTATTGGAGGCAGAAGCAGTCAAGGGTAGCCTAGGGTTAGGGTTAGGCTTAGGGTTAGGCTTTGGGTACGGCTTAGGGTACGGGTTCGGGGAGGGGTTCGGGTACGGCGTAGGGTATGGGTTAGGGTTAGGGTTAGGGTTAGTGTTAGGGTTAGGGCTCGGTTCAGGGTATGGGTTAGGATTAGGGTACGTGTTAGGGTTAGGGAAGGGGTTAGGGTTAGGGTACGCGTTAGGGTTAGGGTAGTTATTAAACCTATCCCACTCTCTAGATACCCCTTAGCACGTAAAGGAATATTATTTGCGGGTCCAGCCATGGAGAAGAGTTTAGACACTAGGATAAAATAAGGAACACATACATTATAAAGAAATCACATTAGGATTCTCTTTTTAAGTTGTTCCTTAAAACACTAGTGCTTAGGAAATCTATTGGAGGCAGAAGCAGTCAAGGGTAGCCTAGGGTTAGGGTTAGGCTTAGGGTTAGGTTTAGGGTACGGCTTAGGGTAGGGGTTCGGGGAGGGGTTCGGGTACGGCGTAGGGTATGGGTTAGGGTTAGGGTTAGGGTTCGTGTTAGGGTTAGGGCTCGGTTTAGGGTACGGGTTAGGATTAGGGTACGTGTTAGGGTTAGGGTAGGGGTTAGGGTTAGGGTACGCATTAGGGTTAGGGTAGTTAGTAAACCTATCCCACTCTCTAGATACCCCTTAGCACGTAAAGGAATATTATTTGCGGGTCCAGCCATGGAGAAGAGTTTAGACACTAGGATAAGATAAGGAACACACCCATTATAAAGAAATCACATTAGGATTCTGTTTTTAAGCCGTTCCTTCAAACACTAGTGCTTAGGAAATCTATTGGAGGCAGAAGCAGTCAAGGGTAGCCTAGGGTTAGGGTTAGGCTTAGGGTTAGGCTTAGGGTACGGCTTAGGGTACGGGTTCGGGGAGGGGTTCGGGTACGGCGTAGGGTATGGGTTAGGGTTAGGGTTAGGGTTAGTGTTAGGGTTAGGGCTCGGTTCAGGGTACGGGTTAGGATTAGGGTACGTGTTAGGGTTAGGGTAGGGGTTAGGGTTAGGGTACGTGTTAGGGTTAGGGTAGTTATTAAACCTATCCCACTCTCTAGATACCCCTTAGCACGTAAAGGAATATTATTTGGGGGTCCAGCCATGGAGAAGAGTTTAGACACTAGGATAAGATAAGGAACACACCCATTATAAAGAAATCACATTAGGATTCTCTTTTTAAGCTGTTCCTTCAAACACTAGTGCTTAGGAAATCTATTGGAGGCAGAAGCAGTCAAGGGTAGCCTAGGGTTAGGGTTAGGCTTAGGGTTTGGCTTAGGGTACGGATTAGGCTACGGGTTCGGGGAAGGGTTCGGGTACGGCGTAGGGTATGGGTTAGGGTTAGGGTTAGGGTTAGTGTTAGGGTTAGGGCTCGGTATAGGTTACGGGTTAGGATTAGGGTACGTGTTAGGGTTATGGTAGTGGTTAGGGTTAGGGTACGCGTTCGGGTTAGGGTAGTTATTAAACCTATCCCACTCTCTAGATACCCCTTAGCACGTAAAGGAATATTATTTGAGAGTCCAGCCATGGAGAAGAGTTTAGACACTAGGATAAAATAAGGAACACATACGTTATAAAGAAATCACATTAGGATTCTCTTTTTAACTGTTCCTTAAAACACTAGTGCTTAGGAAATCTATTGGAGGCAGAAGCAGTCAAGGGTAGCCTAGGGTTAGGGTTAGGCTTAGGGTTAGGCTTAGGGTACGGCTTAGGGTAGGGGTTCGGGGAGGGGTTCGGGTACGGCGTAGGGTATGGGTTAGGGTTAGGGTTAGGGTTCGTGTTAGGGTTAGGGCTCGGTTTAGGGTACGGGTTACGATTAGGGTACGTGTTAGGGTTAGGGTAGGGGTTAGGGTTAGGGTACGCGTTAGGGTTAGGGTAGTTATTAAACCTATCCCACTTTCTAGATACCCCTTAGCACGTAAAGGAATATTATTTGGGGGTCCAGCCATGGAGAAGTGTTTAGACACTAGGATAAGATAAGGAACACACCCATTATAAAGAAATCACATTAGGATTCTCTTTTTAAGCTGTTCCTTAAAACACTAGTGCTTAGGAAATCTATTGGAGACAGAAGCAGTCAAGGGTAGCCTAGGGTTAGGGTTAGGCTTAGTGTTAGGCTTAGGGTACGGCTTAGGGTACGGGTTCGGGGAGGGGTTCGGGTACGGCGTAGGGTATGGGTTAGGGTTAGGGTTAGGGTTAGTGTTAGGGTTAGGGCTCGGTTCAGGGTACGGGTTAGGATTAGGGTACGTGTTAGGGTTAGGGTAGGGGTTAGGGTTAGGGTACGTGTTAGGGTTAGGGTAGTTATTAAACCTATCCCACTCTCTAGATACCCCTTAGCACGTAAAGGAATATTATTTGGGGGTCCAGCCATGGAGAAGAGTTTAGACACTAGGATAAGATAAGGAACACACCCATTATAAAGAAATCACATTAGGATTCTCTTTTTAAGCTGTTCCTTCAAACACTAGTGCTTAGGAAATCTATTGGAGGCAGAAGCAGTCAAGGGTAGCCTAGGGTTAGGGTTAGGCTTAGGGTTAGGCTTAGGGTACGGCTTAGGCTACGGGTTCGGGGAGGGGTTCGGGTACGGCGTAGGGTATGGGTTAGGGTTAGGGTTAGGGTTAGTGTTAGGGTTAGGGCTCGGTTTAGGGTACGGGTTAGGATTAGGGTACGTGTTAGGGTTAGGGTAGGGGTTAGGGTTAGGGTACGCGTTAGGGTTAGGGTAGTTATTAAACCTATCCCACTCTCTAGATACCCCTTAGCACGTAAAGGAATATTATTTGGGGGTCCAGCCATGGAGAAGAGTTTAGACACTAGGATAAGATAAGGAACACACCCATTATAAAGAAATCACATTAGGATTCTCTTTTTAAGCTGTTCCTTAAAACACTAGTGCTTAGGAAATCTATTGGAGGCAGAAGCAGTCAAGGGTAGCCTAGGGTTAGGGTTAGGCTTAGGGTTAGGCTTAGGGTACGGCTTAGGGTACGGGTTCGGGGAGGGGTTCGGGTACGGCGTAGGGTATGGGTTAGGGTTAGGGTTAGGGTTAGTGTTAGGGTTAGGGCTCGGTTCAGGGTACGGGTTAGGATTAGGGTACGTGTTAGGGTTAGGGTAGGGGTTAGGGTTAGGGTACGTGTTAGGGTTAGGGTAGTTATTAAACCTATCCCACTCTCTAGATACCCCTTAGCACGTAAAGGAATATTATTTGGGGGTCCAGCCATGGAGAAGAGTTTAGACACTAGGATAAGATAAGGAACACACCCATTATAAAGAAATCACATTAGGATTCTCTTTTTAAGCTGTTCCTTCAAACACTAGTGCTTAGGAAATCTATTGGAGGCAGAAGCAGTCAAGGGTAGCCTAGGGTTAGGGTTAGGCTTAGGGTTAGGCTTAGGGTACGGCTTAGGCTACGGGTTCGGGGAGGGGTTCGGGTACGGCGTAGGGTATGGGTTAGGGTTAGGGTTAGGGTTAGTGTTAGGGTTAGGGCTCGGTTTAGGGTACGGGTTAGGATTAGGGTACGTGTTAGGGTTAGGGTAGGGGTTAGGGTTAGGGTACGCGTTAGGGTTAGGGTAGTTATTAAACCTATCCCACTCTCTAGATACCCCTTAGCACGTAAAGGAATATTATTTGGGGGTCCAGCCATGGAGAAGAGTTTAGACACTAGGATAAGATAAGGAACACACCCATTATAAAGAAATCACATTAGGATTCTCTTTTTAAGCTGTTCCTTCAAACACTAGTGCTTAGGAAATCTATTGGAGGCAGAAGCAGTCAAGGGTAGCCTAGGGTTAGGGTTAGGCTTAGGGTTAGGCTTAGGGTACGGGTTCGGGGAGGGGTTCGGGTACGGCGTAGGGTATGGGTTAGGGTTAGGGTTAGGGTTAGTGTTAGGGTTAGGGCTCGGTTTAGGGTACGGGTTAGGATTAGGGTACGGGTTAGGGTTAGGGTAGGGGTTAGGGTTAGGGTACGCGTTAGGGTTAGGGTAGTTATTAAACCTATCCCACTCTCTAGATACCCCTTAGCACGTAAAGGAATATTATTTGGGGGTCCAGCCATGGAGAAGAGTTTAGACACTAGGATAAGATAAGGAACACACCCATTATAAAGAAATCACATTAGGATTCTCTTTTTAAGCTGTTCCTTCAAACACTAGTGCTTAGGAAATCTATTGGAGGCAGAAGCAGTCAAGGGTAGCCTAGGGTTAGGGTTAGGCTTAGGGTTAGGCTTAGGGTACGGCTTAGGGTACGGTTTCGGGGAGGGGTTCGGGTACGGTGTAGGGTATGGGTTAGGGTTAGGGTTAGGGTTAGTGTTAGGGTTAGGGCTCAGTTTAGGTTACGGGTTAGGATTAGGGTACGTGTTAGGGTTAGGGTAGGGGTTAGGGTTAGGGTACGCGTTAGGGTTAGGGTAGTTATTAAACCTATCCCACTCTCTAGATACCCCTTAGCACGTAAAGGAATATTATTTGGGGGTCCAGCCATGGAGAAGAGTTTAGACAGTAGGATAAGATAAGGAACACACCCATTATAAAGAAATCACATTAGGATTCTGTTTTTAAGCCGTTCCTTAAAACACTAGTGCTTAGGAAATCTATTGGAGGCAGAAGCAGTCAAGGGTAGCCTAGGGTTAGGGTTAGGCTTAGGGTTAGGCTTAGGGTACGGCTTAGGGTACGGGTTCGGGGAGGGGTTCGGGTACGGCGTAGGGTATGGGTTAGGGTTAGGGTTAGGGTTAGTGTTAGGGTTAGGGCTCGGTTCAGGGTACGGGTTAGGATTAGGGTACGTGTTAGGGTTAGGGTAGGGGTTAGGGTTAGGGTACGTGTTAGGGTTAGGGTAGTTATTAAACCTATCCCACTCTCTAGATACCCCTTAGCACGTAAAGGAATATTATTTGGGGGTCCAGCCATGGAGAAGAGTTTAGACACTAGGATAAGATAAGGAACACATCCATTATAAAGAAATCACATTAGGATTCTGTTTTTAAGCCGTTCCTTAAAACACTAGTGCTTAGGAAATCTATTGGAGGCAGAAGCAGTCAAGGGTAGCCTAGGGTTAGGGTTAGGCTTAGGGTTAGGCTTAGGGTACGGCTTAGGCTACGGGTTCGGGGAGGGGTTCGGGTACGGCGTAGGGTATGGGTTAGGGTTAGGGTTAGGGTTAGTGTTAGGGTTAGGGCTCGGTTTAGGGTACGGGTTAGGATTAGGGTACGTGTTAGGGTTAGGGTAGGGGTTAGGGTTAGGGTATGCGTTAGGGTTAGGGTAGTTATTAAACCTATCCCACTCTCTAGATACCCCTTAGCACGTAAAGGAATATTATTTGGGGGTCCAGCCATGGAGAAGAGTTTAGACACTAGGATAAGATAAGGAACACACCCATTATAAAGAAATCACATTAGGATTCTCTTTTTAAGCTGTTCCTTCAAACACTAGTGCTTAGGAAATCTATTGGAGGCAGAAGCAGTCAAGGGTAGCCTAGGGTTAGGGTTAGGCTTAGGGTTAGGCTTTGGGTACGGCTTAGGGTACGGGTTCGGGGAGGGGTTCGGGTACGGCGTAGGATATGGGTTAGGGTTAGGGTTAGGGTTAGTGTTAGGGTTAGGGCTCGGTTCAGGGTATGGGTTAGGATTAGGGTACGTGTTAGGGTTAGGGAAGGGGTTAGGGTTAGGGTACGCGTTAGGGTTAGGGTAGTTATTAAACCTATCCCACTCTCTAGATACCCCTTAGCACGTAAAGGAATATTATTTGCGGGTCCAGCCATGGAGAAGAGTTTAGACACTAGGATAAAATAAGGAAGACATACATTATAAAGAAATCACATTAGGATTCTCTTTTTAAGTTGTTCCTTAAAACACTAGTGCTTAGGAAATCTATTGGAGGCAGAAGCAGTCAAGGGTAGCCTATGGTTAGGGTTAGGCTTAGGGTTAGATTTAGGGTACGGCTTAGGGTAGGGGTTCGGGGAGGGGTTCGGGTACGGCGTAGGGTATGGGTTAGGGTTAGGGTTAGGGTTCGTGTTAGGGTTAGGGCTCGGTTTAGGGTACGGGTTAGGATTAGGGTACGTGTTAGGGTTAGGGTAGGGGTTAGGGTTAGGGTACGCATTAGGGTTAGGGTAGTTAGTAAACCTATCCCACTCTCTAGATACCCCTTAGCACGTAAAGGAATATTATTTGCGGGTCCAGCCATGGAGAAGAGTTTAGACACTAGGATAAGATAAGGAACACACCCATTATAAAGAAATCACATTAGGATTCTGTTTTTAAGCCGTTCCTTCAAACACTAGTGCTTAGGAAATCTATTGGAGGCAGAAGCAGTCAAGGGTAGCCTAGGGTTAGGGTTAGGCTTAGGGTTAGGCTTAGGGTACGGCTTAGGGTACGGGTTCGGGGAGGGGTTCGGGTACGGCGTAGGGTATGGGTTAGGGTTAGGGTTAGGGTTAGTGTTAGGGTTAGGGCTCGGTTCAGGGTACAGGTTAGGATTAGGGTACGTGTTAGGGTTAGGGTAGGGGTTAGGGTTAGGGTACGTGTTAGGGTTAGGGTAGTTATTAAACCTATCCCACTCTCTAGATACCCCTTAGCACGTAAAGGAATATTATTTGGGGGTCCAGCCATGGAGAAGAGTTTAGACACTAGGATAAGATAAGGAACACACCCATTATAAAGAAATCACATTAGGATTCTCTTTTTAAGCTGTTCCTTCAAACACTAGTGCTTAGGAAATCTATTGGAGGCAGAAGCAGTCAAGGGTAGCCTAGGGTTAGGGTTAGGCTTAGGGTTTGGCTTAGGGTACGGATTAGGCTACGGGTTCGGGGAAGGGTTCGGGTACGGCGTAGGGTATGGGTTAGGGTTAGGGTTAGGGTTAGTGTTAGGGTTAGGGCTCGGTATAGGTTACGGGTTAGGATTAGGGTACGTGTTAGGGTTATGGTAGTGGTTAGGGTTAGGGTACGCGTTCGGGTTAGGGTAGTTATTAAACCTATCCCACTCTCTAGATACCCCTTAGCACGTAAAGGAATATTATTTGAGGGTCCAGCCATGGAGAAGAGTTTAGACACTAGGATAAAATAAGGAACACATACGTTATAAAGAAATCACATTAGGATTCTCTTTTTAACTGTTCCTTAAAACACTAGTGCTTAGGAAATCTATTGGAGGCAGAAGCAGTCAAGGGTAGCCTAGGGTTAGGGTTAGGCTTAGGGTTAGGCTTAGGGTACGGCTTAGGGTAGGGGTTCGGGGAGGGGTTCGGGTACGGCGTAGGGTATGGGTTAGGGTTAGGGTTAGGGTTCGTGTTAGGGTTAGGGCTCGGTTTAGGGTACGGGTTACGATTAGGGTACGTGTTAGGGTTAGGGTAGGGGTTAGGGTTAGGGTACGCGTTAGGGTTAGGGTAGTTATTAAACCTATCCCACTTTCTAGATACCCCTTAGCACGTAAAGGAATATTATTTGGGGGTCCAGCCATGGAGAAGAGTTTAGACACTAGGATAAGATAAGGAACACATCCATTATAAAGAAATCACATTAGGATTCTGTTTTTAAGCCGTTACTTAAAACACTAGTGCTTAGGAAATCTATTGGAGGCAGAAGCAGTCAAGGGTAGCCTAGGGTTAGGGTTAGGCTTAGGGTTAGGCTTAGGGTACGGCTTAGGCTACGGGTTCGGGGAGGGGTTCGGGTACGGCGTAGGGTATGGGTTAGGGTTAGGGTTAGGGTTAGTGTTAGGGTTAGGGCTCGGTTCAGGGTACGGGTTAGGATTAGGGTACGTGTTAGGGTTAGGGTAGGGGTTAGGGTTAGGGTACGTGTTAGGGTTAGGGTAGTTATTAAACCTATCCCACTCTCTAGATACCCCTTAGCACGTAAAGGAATATTATTTGGGGGTCCAGCCATGGAGAAGAGTTTAGACACTAGGATAAGATAAGGAACACACCCATTATAAAGAAATCACATTAG
Organism: Balaenoptera ricei; assembly: GCF_028023285.1. Lineage (NCBI taxonomy): Eukaryota > Metazoa > Chordata > Mammalia > Artiodactyla > Balaenopteridae > Balaenoptera > Balaenoptera ricei. Next base: position 83,865 of record NW_026777611.1, read on the forward strand.
GATTCTCTTTTTAAGCTGTTCCTTCAAACACTAGTGCTTAGGAAATCTATTGGAGGCAGAAGCAGTCAAGGGTAGCCTAGGGTTAGGGTTAGGCTTAGGGTTTGGCTTAGGGTACGGATTAGGCTACGGGTTCGGGGAAGGGTTCGGGTACGGCGTAGGGTATGGGTTAGGGTTAGGGTTAGGGTTAGTGTTAGGGTTAGGGCTCGGTATAGGTTACGGGTTAGGATTAGGGTACGTGTTAGGGTTATGGTAGTGGTTAGTGTTAGGGTACGCGTTCGGGTTAGGGTAGTTATTAAACCTATCCCACTCTCTAGATACCCCTTAGCACGTAAAGGAATATTATTTGAGGGTCCAGCCATGGAGAAGAGTTTAGACACTAGGATAAAATAAGGAACACATACGTTATAAAGAAATCACATTAGGATTCTCTTTTTAACTGTTCCTTAAAACACTAGTGCTTAGGAAATCTATTGGAGGCAGAAGCAGTCAAGGGTAGCCTAGGGTTAGGGTTAGGCTTAGGGTTAGGCTTAGGGTACGGCTTAGGGTAGGGGTTCGGGGAGGGGTTCGGGTACGGCGTAGGGTATGGGTTAGGGTTAGGGTTAGGGTTCGTGTTAGGGTTAGGGCTCGGTTTAGGGTACGGGTTACGATTAGGGTACGTGTTAGGGTTAGGGTAGGGGTTAGGGTTAGGGTACGCGTTAGGGTTAGGGTAGTTATTAAACCTATCCCACTTTCTAGATACCCCTTAGCACGTAAAGGAATATTATTTGGGGGTCCAGCCATGGAGAAGTGTTTAGACACTAGGATAAGATAAGGAACACACCCATTATAAAGAAATCACATTAGGATTCTCTTTTTAAGCTGTTCCTTAAAACACTAGTGCTTAGGAAATCTATTGGAGACAGAAGCAGTCAAGGGTAGCCTAGGGTTAGGGTTAGGCTTAGTGTTAGGCTTAGGGTACGGCTTAGGGTACGGGTTCGGGGAGGGGTTCGGGTACGGCGTAGGGTATGGGTTAGGGTTAGGGTTAGGGTTAGTGTTAGGGTTAGGGCTCGGTTCAGGGTACGGGTTAGGATTAGGGTACGTGTTAGGGTTAGGGTAGGGGTTAGGGTTAGGGTACGTGTTAGGGTTAGGGTAGTTATTAAACCTATCCCACTCTCTAGATACCCCTTAGCACGTAAAGGAATATTATTTGGGGGTCCAGCCATGGAGAAGAGTTTAGACACTAGGATAAGATAAGGAACACACCCATTATAAAGAAATCACATTAGGATTCTCTTTTTAAGCTGTTCCTTCAAACACTAGTGCTTAGGAAATCTATTGGAGGCAGAAGCAGTCAAGGGTAGCCTAGGGTTAGGGTTAGGCTTAGGGTTAGGCTTAGGGTACGGCTTAGGCTACGGGTTCGGGGAGGGGTTCGGGTACGGCGTAGGGTATGGGTTAGGGTTAGGGTTAGGGTTAGTGTTAGGGTTAGGGCTCGGTTTAGGGTACGGGTTAGGATTAGGGTACGTGTTAGGGTTAGGGTAGGGGTTAGGGTTAGGGTACGCGTTAGGGTTAGGGTAGTTATTAAACCTATCCCACTCTCTAGATACCCCTTAGCACGTAAAGGAATATTATTTGGGGGTCCAGCCATGGAGAAGAGTTTAGACACTAGGATAAGATAAGGAACACACCCATTATAAAGAAATCACATTAGGATTCTCTTTTTAAGCTGTTCCTTCAAACACTAGTGCTTAGGAAATCTATTGGAGGCAGAAGCAGTCAAGGGTAGCCTAGGGTTAGGGTTAGGCTTAGGGTACGGCTTAGGGTACGGGTTCGGGGAGGGGTTCGGGTACGGCGTAGGGTATGGGTTAGGGTTAGGGTTAGGGTTAGTGTTAGGGTTAGGGCTCGGTTTAGGGTACGGGTTAGGATTAGGGTACGGGTTAGGGTTAGGGTAGGGGTTAGGGTTAGGGTACGCGTTAGGGTTAGGGTAGTTATTAAACCTATCCCACTCTCTAGATACCCCTTAGCACGTAAAGGAATATTATTTGGGGGTCCAGCCATGGAGAAGAGTTTAGACACTAGGATAAGATAAGGAACACACCCATTATAAAGAAATCACATTAGGATTCTCTTTTTAAGCTGTTCCTTCAAACACTAGTGCTTAGGAAATCTGTTGGAGGCAGAAGCAGTCAAGGGTAGCCTAGGGTTAGGGTTAGGCTTAGGGTTAGGCTTAGGGTACGGCTTAGGGTACGGGTTCGGGGAGGGGTTCGGGTACGGTGTAGGGTATGGGTTAGGGTTAGGGTTAGGGTTAGTGTTAGGGTTAGGGCTCGGTTCAGGGTACGGGTTAGGATTAGGGTACGTGTTAGGGTTAGGGTAGGGGTTAGGGTTAGGGTACGTGTTAGGGTTAGGGTAGTTATTAAACCTATCCCACTCTCTAGATACCCCTTAGCACGTAAAGGAATATTATTTGGGGGTCCAGCCATGGAGAAGAGTTTAGACACTAGGATAAGATAAGGAACACATCCATTATAAAGAAATCACATTAGGATTCTGTTTTTAAGCCGTTCCTTAAAACACTAGTGCTTAGGAAATCTATTGGAGGCAGAAGCAGTCAAGGGTAGCCTAGGGTTAGGGTTAGGCTTAGGGTTAGGCTTAGGGTACGGCTTAGGCTACGGGTTCGGGGAGGGGTTCGGGTACGGCGTAGGGTATGGGTTAGGGTTAGGGTTAGGGTTAGTGTTAGGGTTAGGGCTCGGTTTAGGGTACGGGTTAGGATTAGGGTACGTGTTAGGGTTAGGGTAGGGGTTAGGGTTAGGGTATGCGTTAGGGTTAGGGTAGTTATTAAACCTATCCCACTCTCTAGATACCCCTTAGCACGTAAAGGAATATTATTTGCGGGTCCAGCCATGGAGAAGAGTTTAGACACTAGGATAAGATAAGGAACACACCCATTATAAAGAAATCACATTAGGATTCTGTTTTTAAGCCGTTCCTTCAAACACTAGTGCTTAGGAAATCTATTGGAGGCAGAAGCAGTCAAGGGTAGCCTAGGGTTAGGGTTAGGCTTAGGGTTAGGCTTAGGGTACGGCTTAGGGTACGGGTTCGGGGAGGGGTTCGGGTACGGCGTAGGGTATGGGTTAGGGTTAGGGTTAGGGTTAGTGTTAGGGTTAGGGCTCGGTTCAGGGTACGGGTTAGGATTAGGGTACGTGTTAGGGTTAGGGTAGGGGTTAGGGTTAGGGTACGTGTTAGGGTTAGGGTAGTTATTAAACCTATCCCACTCTCTAGATACCCCTTAGCACGTAAAGGAATATTATTTGGGGGTCCAGCCATGGAGAAGAGTTTAGACACTAGGATAAGATAAGGAACACACCCATTATAAAGAAATCACATTAGGATTCTCTTTTTAAGCTGTTCCTTCAAACACTAGTGCTTAGGAAATCTATTGGAGGCAGAAGCAGTCAAGGGTAGCCTAGGGTTAGGGTTAGGCTTAGGGTTAGGCTTAGGGTACGGCTTAGGCTACGGGTTCGGGGAAGGGTTCGGGTATGGCGTAGGGTATGGGTTAGGGTTAGGGTTAGGGTTAGTGTTAGGGTTAGGGCTCGGTATAGGTTACGGGTTAGGATTAGGGTACGTGTTAGGGTTATGGTAGTGGTTAGGGTTAGGGTACGCGTTCGGGTTAGGGTAGTTATTAAACCTATCCCACTCTCTAGATACCCCTTAGCACGTAAAGGAATATTATTTGAGGGTCCAGCCATGGAGAAGAGTTTAGACACTAGGATAAAATAAGGAACACATACGTTATAAAGAAATCACATTAGGATTCTCTTTTTAACTGTTCCTTAAAACACTAGTGCTTAGGAAATCTATTGGAGGCAGAAGCAGTCAAGGGTAGCCTAGGGTTAGGGTTAGGCTTAGGGTTAGGCTTAGGGTACGGCTTAGGGTAGGGGTTCGGGGAGGGGTTCGGGTACGGCGTAGGGTATGGGTTAGGGTTAGGGTTAGGGTTCGTGTTAGGGTTAGGGCTCGGTTTAGGGTACGGGTTACGATTAGGGTACGTGTTAGGGTTAGGGTAGGGGTTAGGGTTAGGGTACGCGTTAGGGTTAGGGTAGTTATTAAACCTATCCCACTTTCTAGATACCCCTTAGCACGTAAAGGAATATTATTTGGGGGTCCAGCCATGGAGAAGAGTTTAGACACTAGGATAAGATAAGGAACACATCCATTATAAAGAAATCACATTAGGATTCTGTTTTTAAGCCGTTACTTAAAACACTAGTGCTTAGGAAATCTATTGGAGGCAGAAGCAGTCAAGGGTAGCCTAGGGTTAGGGTTAGGCTTAGGGTTAGGCTTAGGGTACGGCTTAGGCTACGGGTTCGGGGAGGGGTTCGGGTACGGCGTAGGGTATGGGTTAGGGTTAGGGTTAGGGTTAGTGTTAGGGTTAGGGCTCGGTTCAGGGTACGGGTTAGGATTAGGGTACGTGTTAGGGTTAGGGTAGGGGTTAGGGTTAGGGTACGTGTTAGGGTTAGGGTAGTTATTAAACCTATCCCACTCTCTAGATACCCCTTAGCACGTAAAGGAATATTATTTGGGGGTCCAGCCATGGAGAAGAGTTTAGACACTAGGATAAGATAAGGAACACACCCATTATAAAGAAATCACATTAGGATTCTCTTTTTAAGCTGTTCCTTCAAACACTAGTGCTTAGGAAATCTATTGGAGGCAGAAGCAGTCAAGGGTAGCCTAGGGTTAGGGTTAGGCTTAGGGTTTGGCTTAGGGTACGGATTAGGCTACGGGTTCGGGGAAGGGTTCGGGTACGGCGTAGGGTATGGGTTAGGGTTAGGGTTAGGGTTAGTGTTAGGGTTAGGGCTCGGTATAGGTTACGGGTTAGGATTAGGGTACGTGTTAGGGTTATGGTAGTGGTTAGGGTTAGGGTACGCGTTCGGGTTAGGGTAGTTATTAAACCTATCCCACTCTCTAGATACCCCTTAGCACGTAAAGGAATATTATTTGAGGGTCCAGCCATGGAGAAGAGTTTAGACACTAGGATAAAATAAGGAACACATACGTTATAAAGAAATCACATTAGGATTCTCTTTTTAACTGTTCCTTAAAACACTAGTGCTTAGGAAATCTATTGGAGGCAGAAGCAGTCAAGGGTAGCCTAGGGTTAGGGTTAGGCTTAGGGTTAGGCTTAGGGTACGGCTTAGGGTAGGGGTTCGGGGAGGGGTTCGGGTACGGCGTAGGGTATGGGTTAGGGTTAGGGTTAGGGTTCGTGTTAGGGTTAGGGCTCGGTTTAGGGTACGGGTTACGATTAGGGTACGTGTTAGGGTTAGGGTAGGGGTTAGGGTTAGGGTACGCGTTAGGGTTAGGGTAGTTATTAAACCTATCCCACTTTCTAGATACCCCTTAGCACGTAAAGGAATATTATTTGGGGGTCCAGCCATGGAGAAGAGTTTAGACACTAGGATAAGATAAGGAACACATCCATTATAAAGAAATCACATTAGGATTCTGTTTTTAAGCCGTTACTTAAAACACTAGTGCTTAGGAAATCTATTGGAGGCAGAAGCAGTCAAGGGTAGCCTAGGGTTAGGGTTAGGCTTAGGGTTAGGCTTAGGGTACGGCTTAGGCTACGGGTTCGGGGAGGGGTTCGGGTACGGCGTAGGGTATGGGTTAGGGTTAGGGTTAGGGTTAGTGTTAGGGTTAGGGCTCGGTTCAGGGTACGGGTTAGGATTAGGGTACGTGTTAGGGTTAGGGTAGGGGTTAGGGTTAGGGTACGTGTTAGGGTTAGGGTAGTTATTAAACCTATCCCACTCTCTAGATACCCCTTAGCACGTAAAGGAATATTATTTGGGGGTCCAGCCATGGAGAAGAGTTTAGACACTAGGATAAGATAAGGAACACACCCATTATAAAGAAATCACATTAGGATTCTCTTTTTAAGCTGTTCCTTCAAACACTAGTGCTTAGGAAATCTATTGGAGGCAGAAGCAGTCAAGGGTAGCCTAGGGTTAGGGTTAGGCTTAGGGTTTGGCTTAGGGTACGGATTAGGCTACGGGTTCGGGGAAGGGTTCGGGTACGGCGTAGGGTATGGGTTAGGGTTAGGGTTAGGGTTAGTGTTAGGGTTAGGGCTCGGTATAGGTTACGGGTTAGGATTAGGGTACGTGTTAGGGTTATGGTAGTGGTTAGGGTTAGGGTACGCGTTCGGGTTAGGGTAGTTATTAAACCTATCCCACTCTCTAGATACCCCTTAGCACGTAAAGGAATATTATTTGAGGGTCCAGCCATGGAGAAGAGTTTAGACACTAAGATAAAATAAGGAACACATACGTTATAAAGAAATCACATTAGGATTCTCTTTTTAACTGTTCCTTAAAACACTAGTGCTTAGGAAATCTATTGGAGGCAGAAGCAGTCAAGGGTAGCCTAGGGTTAGGGTTAGGCTTAGGGTTAGGCTTAGGGTACGGCTTAGGGTAGGGGTTCGGGGAGGGGTTCGGGTACGGCGTAGGGTATGGGTTAGGGTTAGGGTTAGGGTTCGTGTTAGGGTTAGGGCTCGGTTTAGGGTACGGGTTACGATTAGGGTACGTGTTAGGGTTAGGGTAGGGGTTAGGGTTAGGGTACGCGTTAGGGTTAGGGTAGTTATTAAACCTATCCCACTTTCTAGATACCCCTTAGCACGTAAAGGAATATTATTTGGGGGTCCAGCCATGGAGAAGTGTTTAGACACTAGGATAAGATAAGGAACACACCCATTATAAAGAAATCACATTAGGATTCTCTTTTTAAGCTGTTCCTTAAAACACTAGTGCTTAGGAAATCTATTGGAGACAGAAGCAGTCAAGGGTAGCCTAGGGTTAGGGTTAGGCTTAGTGTTAGGCTTAGGGTACGGCTTAGGGTACGGGTTCGGGGAGGGGTTCGGGTACGGCGTAGGGTATGGGTTAGGGTTAGGGTTAGGGTTAGTGTTAGGGTTAGGGCTCGGTTCAGGGTACGGGTTAGGATTAGGGTACGTGTTAGGGTTAGGGTAGGGGTTAGGGTTAGGGTACGTGTTAGGGTTAGGGTAGTTATTAAACCTATCCCACTCTCTAGATACCCCTTAGCACGTAAAGGAATATTATTTGGGGGTCCAGCCATGGAGAAGAGTTTAGACACTAGGATAAGATAAGGAACACACCCATTATAAAGAAATCACATTAGGATTCTCTTTTTAAGCTGTTCCTTCAAACACTAGTGCTTAGGAAATCTATTGGAGGCAGAAGCAGTCAAGGGTAGCCTAGGGTTAGGGTTAGGCTTAGGGTTAGGCTTAGGGTACGGCTTAGGCTACGGGTTCGGGGAGGGGTTCGGGTACGGCGTAGGGTATGGGTTAGGGTTAGGGTTAGGGTTAGTGTTAGGGTTAGGGCTCGGTTTAGGGTACGGGTTAGGATTAGGGTACGTGTTAGGGTTAGGGTAGGGGTTAGGGTTAGGGTACGCGTTAGGGTTAGGGTAGTTATTAAACCTATCCCACTCTCTAGATACCCCTTAGCACGTAAAGGAATATTATTTGGGGGTCCAGCCATGGAGAAGAGTTTAGACACTAGGATAAGATAAGGAACACACCCATTATAAAGAAATCACATTAGGATTCTCTTTTTAAGCTGTTCCTTCAAACACTAGTGCTTAGGAAATCTATTGGAGGCAGAAGCAGTCAAGGGTAGCCTAGGGTTAGGGTTAGGCTTAGGGTTAGGCTTAGGGTACGGCTTAGGGTACGGGTTCGGGGAGGGGTTCGGGTACGGCGTAGGGTATGGGTTAGGGTTAGGGTTAGGGTTAGTGTTAGGGTTAGGGCTCGGTTTAGGGTACGGGTTAGGATTAGGGTACGGGTTAGGGTTAGGGTAGGGGTTAGGGTTAGGGTACGCGTTAGGGTTAGGGTAGTTATTAAACCTATCCCACTCTCTAGATACCCCTTAGCACGTAAAGGAATATTATTTGGGGGTCCAGCCATGGAGAAGAGTTTAGACACTAGGATAAGATAAGGAACACACCCATTATAAAGAAATCACATTAGGATTCTCTTTTTAAGCTGTTCCTTCAAACACTAGTGCTTAGGAAATCTATTGGAGGCAGAAGCAGTCAAGGGTAGCCTAGGGTTAGGGTTAGGCTTAGGGTTAGGCTTAGGGTACGGCTTAGGGTACGGTTTCGGGGAGGGGTTCGGGTACGGTGTAGGGTATGGGTTAGGGTTAGGGTTAGGGTTAGTGTTAGGGTTAGGGCTCAGTTTAGGTTACGGGTTAGGATTAGGGTACGTGTTAGGGTTAGGGTAGGGGTTAGGGTTAGGGTACGCGTTAGGGTTAGGGTAGTTATTAAACCTATCCCACTCTCTAGATACCCCTTAGCACGTAAAGGAATATTATTTGGGGGTCCAGCCATGGAGAAGAGTTTAGACACTAGGATAAGATAAGGAACACACCCATTATAAAGAAATCACATTAGGATTCTCTTTTTAAGCTGTTCCTTCAAACACTAGTGCTTAGGAAATCTATTGGAGGCAGAAGCAGTCAAGGGTAGCCTAGGGTTAGGGTTAGGCTTAGGGTTAGGCTTTGGGTACGGCTTAGGGTACGGGTTCGGGGAGGGGTTCGGGTACGGCGTAGGGTATGGGTTAGGGTTAGGGTTAGGGTTAGTGTTAGGGTTAGGGCTCGGTGCAGGGTATGGGTTAGGATTAGGGTACGTGTTAGGGTTAGGGAAGGGGTTAGGGTTAGGGTACGCGTTAGGGTTAGGGTAGTTATTAAACCTATCCCACTCTCTAGATACCCCTTAGCACGTAAAGGAATATTATTTGCGGGTCCAGCCATGGAGAAGAGTTTAGACACTAGGATAAAATAAGGAACACATACATTATAAAGAAATCACATTAGGATTCTCTTTTTAAGTTGTTCCTTAAAACACTAGTGCTTAGGAAATCTATTGGAGGCAGAAGCAGTCAAGGGTAGCCTATGGTTAGGGTTAGGCTTAGGGTTAGGTTTAGGGTACGGCTTAGGGTAGGGGTTCGGGGAGGGGTTCGGGTACGGCGTAGGGTATGGGTTAGGGTTAGGGTTAGGGTTCGTGTTAGGGTTAGGGCTCGGTTTAGGGTACGGGTTAGGATTAGGGTACGTGTTAGGGTTAGGGTAGGGGTTAGGGTTAGGGTACGCATTAGGGTTAGGGTAGTTAGTAAACCTATCCCACTCTCTAGATACCCCTTAGCACGTAAAGGAATATTATTTGCGGGTCCAGCCATGGAGAAGAGTTTAGACACTAGGATAAGATAAGGAACACACCCATTATAAAGAAATCACATTAGGATTCTGTTTTTAAGCCGTTCCTTCAAACACTAGTGCTTAGGAAATCTATTGGAGGCAGAAGCAGTCAAGGGTAGCCTAGGGTTAGGGTTAGGCTTAGGGTTAGGCTTAGGGTACGGCTTAGGGTACGGGTTCGGGGAGGGGTTCGGGTACGGCGTAGGGTATGGGTTAGGGTTAGGGTTAGGGTTAGTGTTAGGGTTAGGGCTCGGTTCAGGGTACGGGTTAGGATTAGGGTACGTGTTAGGGTTAGGGTAGGGGTTAGGGTTAGGGTACGTGTTAGGGTTAGGGTAGTTATTAAACCTATCCCACTCTCTAGATACCCCTTAGCACGTAAAGGAATATTATTTGGGGGTCCAGCCATGGAGAAGAGTTTAGACACTAGGATAAGATAAGGAACACACCCATTATAAAGAAATCACATTAGGATTCTCTTTTTAAGCTGTTCCTTCAAACACTAGTGCTTAGGAAATCTATTGGAGGCAGAAGCAGTCAAGGGTAGCCTAGGGTTAGGGTTAGGCTTAGGGTTTGGCTTAGGGTACGGATTAGGCTACGGGTTCGGGGAAGGGTTCGGGTACGGCGTAGGGTATGGGTTAGGGTTAGGGTTAGGGTTAGTGTTAGGGTTAGGGCTCGGTATAGGTTACGGGTTAGGATTAGGGTACGTGTTAGGGTTATGGTAGTGGTTAGGGTTAGGGTACGCGTTCGGGTTAGGGTAGTTATTAAACCTATCCCACTCTCTAGATACCCCTTAGCACGTAAAGGAATATTATTTGAGGGTCCAGCCATGGAGAAGAGTTTAGACACTAGGATAAAATAAGGAACACATACGTTATAAAGAAATCACATTAGGATTCTCTTTTTAACTGTTCCTTAAAACACTAGTGCTTAGGAAATCTATTGGAGGCAGAAGCAGTCAAGGGTAGCCTAGGGTTAGGGTTAGGCTTAGGGTTAGGCTTAGGGTACGGCTTAGGGTAGGGGTTCGGGGAGGGGTTCGGGTACGGCGTAGGGTATGGGTTAGGGTTAGGGTTAGGGTTCGTGTTAGGGTTAGGGCTCGGTTTAGGGTACGGGTTACGATTAGGGTACGTGTTAGGGTTAGGGTAGGGGTTAGGGTTAGGGTACGCGTTAGGGTTAGGGTAGTTATTAAACCTATCCCACTTTCTAGATACCCCTTAGCACGTAAAGGAATATTATTTGGGGGTCCAGCCATGGAGAAGAGTTTAGACACTAGGATAAGATAAGGAACACATCCATTATAAAGAAATCACATTAGGATTCTGTTTTTAAGCCGTTACTTAAAACACTAGTGCTTAGGAAATCTATTGGAGGCAGAAGCAGTCAAGGGTAGCCTAGGGTTAGGGTTAGGCTTAGGGTTAGGCTTAGGGTACGGCTTAGGCTACGGGTTCGGGGAGGGGTTCGGGTACGGCGTAGGGTATGGGTTAGGGTTAGGGTTAGGGTTAGTGTTAGGGTTAGGGCTCGGTTTAGGGTACGGGTTAGGATTAGGGTACATGTTAGGGTTAGGGTAGGGGTTAGGGTTAGGGTACGCGTTAGGGTTAGGGTAGTTATTAAACCTATCCCACTCTCTAGATACCCCTTAGCACGTAAAGGAATATTATTTGGGGGTCCAGCCATGGAGAAGAGTTTAGACACTAGGATAAGATAAGGAACACACCCATTATAAAGAAATCACATTAGGATTCTCTTTTTAAGCTGTTCCTTCAAACACTAGTGCTTAGGAAATCTATTGGAGGCAGAAGCAGTCAAGGGTAGCCTAGGGTTAGGGTTAGGCTTAGGGTTAGGCTTTGGGTACGGCTTAGGGTACGGGTTCGGGGAGGGGTTCGGGTACGGCGTAGGGTATGGGTTAGGGTTAGGGTTAGGGTTAGTGTTAGGGTTAGGGCTCGGTTCAAGGTATGGGTTAGGATTAGGGTACGTGTTAGGGTTAGGGAAGGGGTTAGGGTTAGGGTAGTTATTAAACCTATCCCACTCTCTAGATACCCCTTAGCACGTAAAGGAATATTATTTGCGGGTCCAGCCATGGAGAAGAGTTTAGACACTAGGATAAAATAAGGAACACATACATTATAAAGAAATCACATTAGGATTCTCTTTTTAAGTTGTTCCTTAAAACACTAGTGCTTAGGAAATCTATTGGAGGCAGAAGCAGTCAAGGGTAGCCTAGGGTTAGGGTTAGGCTTAGGGTTAGGTTTAGGGTACGGCTTAGGGTAGGGGTTCGGGGAGGGGTTCGGGTACGGCGTAGGGTATGGGTTAGGGTTAGGGTTAGGGTTCGTGTTAGGGTTAGGGCTCGGTTTAGGGTACGGGTTAGGATTAGGGTACGTGTTAGGGTTAGGGTAGGGGTTAGGGTTAGGGTACGCATTAGGGTTAGGGTAGTTAGTAAACCTATCCCACTCTCTAGATACCCCTTAGCACGTAAAGGAATATTATTTGCGGGTCCAGCCATGGAGAAGAGTTTAGACACTAGGATAAGATAAGGAACACACCCATTATAAAGAAATCACATTAGGATTCTGTTTTTAAGCCGTTCCTTCAAACACTAGTGCTTAGGAAATCTATTGGAGGCAGAAGCAGTCAAGGGTAGCCTAGGGTTAGGGTTAGGCTTAGTGTTAGGCTTAGGGTACGGCTTAGGGTACGGGTTCGGGGAGGGGTTCGGGTACGGCGTAGGGTATGGGTTAGGGTTAGGTTTAGGGTTAGTGTTAGGGTTAGGGCTCGGTTCAGGGTACGGGTTAGGATTAGGGTACGTGTTAGGGTTAGGGTAGGGGTTAGGGTTAGGGTACGTGTTAGGGTTAGGGTAGTTATTAAACCTATCCCACTCTCTAGATACCCCTTAGCACGTAAAGGAATATTATTTGGGGGTCCAGCCATGGAGAAGAGTTTAGACACTAGGATAAGATAAGGAACACATACGTTATAAAGAAATCACATTAGGATTCTCTTTTTAACTGTTCCTTAAAACACTACTGCTTAGGAAATCTATTGGAGGCAGAAGCAGTCAAGGGTAGCCTAGGGTTAGGGTTAGGCTTAGGGTTAGGCTTAGGGTACGGCTTAGGGTAGGGGTTCGGGGAGGGGTTCGGGTACGGCGTAGGGTATGGGTTAGGGTTAGGGTTAGGGTTCGTGTTAGGGTTAGGGCTCGGTTTAGGGTACGGGTTACGATTAGGGTACGTGTTAGGGTTAGGGTAGGGGTTAGGGTTAGGGTACGCGTTAGGGTTAGGGTAGTTATTAAACCTATCCCACTTTCTAGATACCCCTTAGCACGTAAAGGAATATTATTTGGGGGTCCAGCCATGGAGAAGTGTTTAGACACTAGGATAAGATAAGGAACACACCCATTATAAAGAAATCACATTAGGATTCTCTTTTTAAGCTGTTCCTTAAAACACTAGTGCTTAGGAAATCTATTGGAGACAGAAGCAGTCAAGGGTAGCCTAGGGTTAGGGTTAGGCTTAGTGTTAGGCTTAGGGTACGGCTTAGGGTACGGGTTCGGGGAGGGGTTCGGGTACGGCGTAGGGTATGGGTTAGGGTTAGGGTTAGGGTTAGTGTTAGGGTTAGGGCTCGGTTCAGGGTACGGGTTAGGATTAGGGTACGTGTTAGGGTTAGGGTAGGGGTTAGGGTTAGGGTACGTGTTAGGGTTAGGGTAGTTATTAAACCTATCCCACTCTCTAGATACCCCTTAGCACGTAAAGGAATATTATTTGGGGGTCCAGCCATGGAGAAGAGTTTAGACACTAGGATAAGATAAGGAACCACCCATTATAAAGAAATCACATTAGGATTCTCTTTTTAAGCTGTTCCTTCAAACACTAGTGCTTAGGAAATCTATTGGAGGCAGAAGCAGTCAAGGGTAGCCTAGGGTTAGGGTTAGGCTTAGGGTTAGGCTTAGGGTACGGCTTAGGCTACGGGTTCGGGGAGGGGTTCGGGTACGGCGTAGGGTATGGGTTAGGGTTAGGGTTAGGGTTAGTGTTAGGGTTAGGGCTCGGTTTAGGGTACGGGTTAGGATTAGGGTACGTGTTAGGGTTAGGGTAGGGGTTAGGGTTAGGGTACGCGTTAGGGTTAGGGTAGTTATTAAACCTATCCCACTCTCTAGATACCCCTTAGCACGTAAAGGAATATTATTTGGGGGTCCAGCCATGGAGAAGAGTTTAGACACTAGGATAAGATAAGGAACACACCCATTATAAAGAAATCACATTAGGATTCTCTTTTTAAGCTGTTCCTTCAAACACTAGTGCTTAGGAAATCTATTGGAGGCAGAAGCAGTCAAGGGTAGCCTAGGGTTAGGGTTAGGCTTAGGGTTAGGCTTAGGGTACGGCTTAGGGTACGGTTTCGGGGAGGGGTTCGGGTACGGTGTAGGGTATGGGTTAGGGTTAGGGTTAGGGTTAGTGTTAGGGTTAGGGCTCGGTTCAGGGTACGGGTTAGGATTAGGGTACGTGTTAGGGTTAGGGTAGGGGTTAGGGTTAGGGTACGCGTTAGGGTTAGGGTAGTTATTAAACCTATCCCACTCTCTAGATACCCCTTAGCACGTAAAGGAATATTATTTGGGGGTCCAGCCATGGAGAAGAGTTTAGACACTAGGATAAGATAAGGAACACACCCATTATAAAGAAATCACATTAGGATTCTGTTTTTAAGCCGTTCCTTAAAACACTAGTGCTTAGGAAATCTATTGGAGGCAGAAGCAGTCAAGGGTAGCCTAGGGTTAGGGTTAGGCTTAGGGTTAGGCTTAGGGTACGGCTTAGGGTACGGGTTCGGGGAGGGGTTCGGGTACGGCGTAGGGTATGGGTTAGGGTTTGGGTTAGGTTTAGTGTTAGGGTTAGGGCTCGGTTCAGGGTACGGGTTAGGATTAGGGTACGTGTTAGGGTTAGGGTAGGGGTTAGGGTTAGGGTACGTGTTAGGGTTAGGGTAGTTATTAAACCTATCCCACTCTGTAGATACCCCTTAGCACGTAAAGGAATATTATTTGGGGGTCCAGCCATGGAGAAGAGTTTAGACACTAGGATAAGATAAGGAACACACCCATTATAAAGAAATCACATTAGGATTCTGTTTTTAAGCCGTTCCTTAAAACACTAGTGCTTAGGAAATCTATTGGAGGCAGAAGCAGTCAAGGGTAGCCTAGGGTTAGGGTTAGGCTTAGGGTTAGGCTTAGGGTACGGCTTAGGGTACGGGTTCGGGAAGGTGTTCGGGTACGGCGTAGGGTATGGGTTAGGGTTAGGGTTAGGGTTAGTGTTAGGGTTAGGGCTCGGTTCAGGGTACGGGTTAGGATTAGGGTACGTGTTAGGGTTAGGGTAGGGGTTAGGGTTAGGGTACGTGTTAGGGTTAGGGTAGTTATTAAACCTATCCCACTCTCTAGATACCCCTTAGCACGTAAAGGAATATTATTTGGGGGTCCAGCCATGGAGAAGAGTTTAGACACTAGGATAAGATAAGGAACACACCCATTATAAAGAAATCACATTAGGATTCTCTTTTTAAGCTGTTCCTTCAAACACTAGTGCTTAGGAAATCTGTTGGAGGCAGAAGCAGTCAAGGGTAGCCTAGGGTTAGGGTTAGGCTTAGGGTTAGGCTTAGGGTACGGCTTAGGGTACGGGTTTGGGGAGGGGTTCGGGTACGGTGTAGGGTATGGGGTAGGGTTAGGTTTAGGGTTAGTGTTAGGGTTAGGGCTCGGTTTAGGGTACGGGTTAGGATTAGGGTACGTGTTAGGGTTAGGGTAGGGGTTAGGGTTAGGGTACGCGTTAGGGTTAGGGTAGTTATTAAACCTATCCCACTCTCTAGATACCCCTTAGCACGTAAAGGAATATTATTTGCGGGTCCAGCCATGGAGAAGAGTTTAGACACTAGGATAAAATAAGGAACACATACATTATAAAGAAATCACATTAGGATTCTCTTTTTAAGCTGTTCCTTAAAACACTAGTGCTTAGGAAATCTATTGGAGGCAGAAGCAGTCAAGGGTAGCCTAGGGTTAGGGTTAGGCTTAGGTTTAGGGTTAGGGTACGGCTTAGGGTAGGGGTTCGGGGAGGGGTTCGGGTATGGCGTAGGGTATGGGTTAGGGTTAGGGTTAGGGTTCGTGTTAGGGTTAGGGCTCGGTTCAGGGTACGGGTTAGGATTAGGGTACGTGTTAGGGTTAGGGTAGGGGTTAGGGTTAGGGTACGCATTAGGGTTAGGGTAGTTATTAAACCTATCCCACTCTCTAGATACCCCTTAGCACGTAAAGGAATATTATTTGGGGGTCCAGCCATGGAGAAGAGTTTAGACACTAGGATAAGATAAGGAACACACCCATTATAAAGAAATCACATTAGGATTCTCTTTTTAAGCTGTTCCTTCAAACACTAGTGCTTAGGAAATCTATTGGAGGCAGAAGCAGTCAAGGGTAGCCTAGGGTTAGGGTTAGGCTTAGGGTTAGGCTTAGGGTACGGCTTAGGGTACGGTTTCGTGGAGGGTTTCGGGTACGGTGTAGGGTATGGGTTAGGGTTAGGGTTAGGGTTAGTGTTAGGGTTAGGGCTCAGTTTAGGGTACGGGTTAGGATTAGGGTACGTGTTAGGGTTAGGGTAGGGGTTAGGGTTAGGGTACGCGTTAGGGATAGGGTAGTTATTAAACCTATCCCACTCTCTAGATACCCCTTAGCACGTAAAGGAATATTATTTGGGGGTCCAGCCATGGAGAAGAGTTTAGACAGTAGGATAAGATAAGGAACACACCCATTATAAAGAAATCACATTAGGATTCTGTTTTTAAGCCGTTCCTTAAAACACTAGTGCTTAGGAAATCTATTGGAGGCAGAAGCAGTCAAGGGTAGCCTAGGGTTAGGGTTAGGCTTACGGTTAGGCTTAGGGTACGGCTTAGGGTACGGGTTCGGGGAGGGGTTCGGGTACGGCGTAGGGTATGGGTTAGGGTTAGGGTTAGGGTTAGTGTTAGGGTTAGGGCTCGGTTCAGGGTACGGGTTAGGATTAGGGTACGTGTTAGGGTTAGGGTAGGGGTTAGGGTTAGGGTACACGTTAGGGTTAGGGTAGTTAGTAAACCTATCCCACTCTCTAGATACCCCTTAGCACGTAAAGGAATATTATTTGGGGGTGCAGCCGTGGAGAAGAGTTTAGACACTAGGATAAGATAACGAACACACCCATTATAAAGAAATCACATTAGGATTCTCTTTTTAAGCTGTTCCTTCAAACACTAGTGCTTAGGAAATCTATTGGAGGCAGAAGCAGTCAAGGGTAGCCTAGGGTTAGGGTTAGGCTTAGGGTTAGGGTTAGGGTACGGCTTAGGGTACGGGTTCGGGGAGGGGTTCGGGTACGGTGTAGGGTATGGGTTAGGGTTAGGGTTAGGGTTAGTGTTAGGGTTAGGGCTCGGTATAGGTTACGGGTTAGGATTAGGGTACGTGTTAGGGTTATGGTAGTGGTTAGGGTTAGGGTACGCGTTAGGATTAGGGTAGTTATTAAACCTATCCCACTCTCTAGATACCCCTTAGCACGTAAAGGAATATTATTTGAGGGTCCAGCCATGGAGAAGAGTTTAGACACTAGGATAAAATAAGGAACACATACGTTATAAAGAAATCACATTAGGATTCTCTTTTTAACTGTTCCTTAAAACACTAGTGCTTAGGAAATCTATTGGAGGCAGAAGCAGTCAAGGGTAGCCTAGGGTTAGGGTTAGGCTTAGGGTTAGGCTTAGGGTACGGCTTAGGGTAGGGGTTCGGGGAGGGGTTCGGGTACGGCGTAGGGTATGGGTTAGGGTTAGGGTTAGGGTTCGTGTTAGGGTTAGGGCTCGGTTTAGGGTACGGGTTACGATTAGGGTACGTGTTAGGGTTAGGGTAGGGGTTAGGGTTAGGGTACGCGTTAGGGTTAGGGTAGTTATTAAACCTATCCCACTTTCTAGATACCCCTTAGCACGTAAAGGAATATTATTTGGGGGTCCAGCCATGGAGAAGAGTTTAGACACTAGGATAAGATAAGGAACACACCCATTATAAAGAAATCACATTAGGATTCTCTTTTTAAGCTGTTCCTTAAAACACTAGTGCTTAGGAAATCTATTGGAGACAGAAGCAGTCAAGGGTAGCCTAGGGTTAGGGTTAGGCTTAGTGTTAGGCTTAGGGTACGGCTTAGGGTACGGGTTCGGGGAGGGGTTCGGGTACGGCGTAGGGTATGGGTTAGGGTTAGGGTTAGGGTTAGTGTTAGGGTTAGGGCTCGGTTCAGGGTACGGGTTAGGATTAGGGTACGTGTTAGGGTTAGGGTAGGGGTTAGGGTTAGGGTACGTGTTAGGGTTAGGGTAGTTATTAAACCTATCCCACTCTCTAGATACCCCTTAGCACGTAAAGGAATATTATTTGGGGGTCCAGCCATGGAGAAGAGTTTAGACACTAGGATAAGATAAGGAACACACCCATTATAAAGAAATCACATTAGGATTCTCTTTTTAAGCTGTTCCTTCAAACACTAGTGCTTAGGAAATCTATTGGAGGCAGAAGCAGTCAAGGGTAGCCTAGGGTTAGGGTTAGGCTTAGGGTTAGGCTTAGGGTACGGCTTAGGCTACGGGTTCGGGGAGGGGTTCGGGTACGGCGTAGGGTATGGGTTAGGGTTAGGGTTAGGGTTAGTGTTAGGGTTAGGGCTCGGTTTAGGGTACGGGTTAGGATTAGGGTACGTGTTAGGGTTAGGGTAGGGGTTAGGGTTAGGGTACGCGTTAGGGTTAGGGTAGTTATTAAACCTATCCCACTCTCTAGATACCCCTTAGCACGTAAAGGAATATTATTTGGGGGTCCAGCCATGGAGAAGAGTTTAGACACTAGGATAAGATAAGGAACACACCCATTATAAAGAAATCACATTAGGATTCTCTTTTTAAGCTGTTCCTTCAAACACTAGTGCTTAGGAAATCTATTGGAGGCAGAAGCAGTCAAGGGTAGCCTAGGGTTAGGGTTAGGCTTAGGGTTAGGCTTAGGGTACGGCTTAGGGTACGGGTTCGGGGAGGGGTTCGGGTACGGCGTAGGGTATGGGTTAGGGTTAGGGTTAGGGTTAGTGTTAGGGTTAGGGCTCGGTTTAGGGTACGGGTTAGGATTAGGGTACGGGTTAGGGTTAGGGTAGGGGTTAGGGTTAGGGTACGCGTTAGGGTTAGGGTAGTTATTAAACCTATCCCACTCTCTAGATACCCCTTAGCACGTAAAGGAATATTATTTGGGGGTCCAGCCATGGAGAAGAGTTTAGACACTAGGATAAGATAAGGAACACACCCATTATAAAGAAATCACATTAGGATTCTCTTTTTAAGCTGTTCCTTCAAACACTAGTGCTTAGGAAATCTATTGGAGGCAGAAGCAGTCAAGGGTAGCCTAGGGTTAGGGTTAGGCTTAGGGTTAGGCTTAGGGTACGGCTTAGGGTACGGTTTCGGTGAGGGGTTCGGGTACGGTGTAGGGTATGGGTTAGGGTTAGGGTTAGGGTTAGTGTTAGGGTTAGGGCTCAGTTTAGGTTACGGGTTAGGATTAGGGTACGTGTTAGGGTTAGGGTAGGGGTTAGGGTTAGGGTACGCGTTAGGGTTAGGGTAGTTATTAAACCTATCCCACTCTCTAGATACCCCTTAGCACGTAAAGGAATATTATTTGGGGGTCCAGCCATGGAGAAGAGTTTAGACAGTAGGATAAGATAAGGAACACACCCATTATAAAGAAATCACATTAGGATTCTGTTTTTAAGCCGTTCCTTAAAACACTAGTGCTTAGGAAATCTATTGGAGGCAGAAGCAGTCAAGGGTAGCCTAGGGTTAGGGTTAGGCTTAGGGTTAGGCTTAGGGTACGGCTTAGGGTACGGGTTCGGGGAGGGGTTCGGGTACGGCGTAGGGTATGGGTTAGGGTTAGGGTTAGGGTTAGTGTTAGGGTTAGGGCTCGGTTCAGGGTACGGGTTAGGATTAGGGTACGTGTTAGGGTTAGGGTAGGGGTTAGGGTTAGGGTACGTGTTAGGGTTAGGGTAGTTATTAAACCTATCCCACTCTCTAGATACCCCTTAGCACGTAAAGGAATATTATTTGGGGGTCCAGCCATGGAGAAGAGTTTAGACACTAGGATAAGATAAGGAACACATCCATTATAAAGAAATCACATTAGGATTCTGTTTTTAAGCCGTTCCTTAAAACACTAGTGCTTAGGAAATCTATTGGAGGCAGAAGCAGTCAAGGGTAGCCTAGGGTTAGGGTTAGGCTTAGGGTTAGGCTTAGGGTACGGCTTAGGCTACGGGTTCGGGGAGGGGTTCGGGTACGGCGTAGGGTATGGGTTAGGGTTAGGGTTAGGGTTAGTGTTAGGGTTAGGGCTCGGTTTAGGGTACGGGTTAGGATTAGGGTACGTGTTAGGGTTAGGGTAGGGGTTAGGGTTAGGGTACGCGTTAGGGTTAGGGTAGTTATTAAACCTATCCCACTCTCTAGATACCCCTTAGCACGTAAAGGAATATTATTTGGGGGTCCAGCCATGGAGAAGAGTTTAGACACTAGGATAAGATAAGGAACACACCCATTATAAAGAAATCACATTAGGATTCTCTTTTTAAGCTGTTCCTTCAAACACTAGTGCTTAGGAAATCTATTGGAGGCAGAAGCAGTCAAGGGTAGCCTAGGGTTAGGGTTAGGCTTAGGGTTAGGCTTTGGGTACGGCTTAGGGTACGGGTTCGGGGAGGGGTTCGGGTACGGCGTAGGGTATGGGTTAGGGTTAGGGTTAGGGTTAGTGTTAGGGTTAGGGCTCGGTTCAGGGTATGGGTTAGGATTAGGGTACGTGTTAGGGTTAGGGAAGGGGTTAGGGTTAGGGTACGCGTTAGGGTTAGGGTAGTTATTAAACCTATCCCACTCTCTAGATACCCCTTAGCACGTAAAGGAATATTATTTGCGGGTCCAGCCATGGAGAAGAGTTTAGACACTAGGATAAAATAAGGAACACATACATTATAAAGAAATCACATTAGGATTCTCTTTTTAAGTTGTTCCTTAAAACACTAGTGCTTAGGAAATCTATTGGAGGCAGAAGCAGTCAAGGGTAGCCTAGGGTTAGGGTTAGGCTTAGGGTTAGGTTTAGGGTACGGCTTAGGGTAGGGGTTCGGGGAGGGGTTCGGGTACGGCGTAGGGTATGGGTTAGGGTTAGGGTTAGGGTTCGTGTTAGGGTTAGGGCTCGGTTTAGGGTACGGGTTAGGATTAGGGTACGTGTTAGGGTTAGGGTAGGGGTTAGGTTTAGGGTACGCATTAGGGTTAGGGTAGTTAGTAAACCTATCCCACTCTCTAGATACCCCTTAGCACGTAAAGGAATATTATTTGCGGGTCCAGCCATGGAGAAGAGTTTAGACACTAGGATAAGATAAGGAACACACCCATTATAAAGAAATCACATTAGGATTCTGTTTTTAAGCCGTTCCTTCAAACACTAGTGCTTAGGAAATCTATTGGAGGCAGAAGCAGTCAAGGGTAGCCTAGGGTTAGGGTTAGGCTTAGGGTTAGGCTTAGGGTACGGCTTAGGGTACGGGTTCGGGGAGGGGTTCGGGTACGGCGTAGGGTATGGGTTAGGGTTAGGGTTAGGGTTAGTGTTAGGGTTAGGGCTCGGTTCAGGGTACGGGTTAGGATTAGGGTACGTGTTAGGGTTAGGGTAGGGGTTAGGGTTAGGGTACGTGTTAGGGTTAGGGTAGTTATTAAACCTATCCCACTCTCTAGATACCCCTTAGCACGTAAAGGAATATTATTTGGGGGTCCAGCCATGGAGAAGAGTTTAGACACTAGGATAAGATAAGGAACACACCCATTATAAAGAAATCACATTAGGATTCTCTTTTTAAGCTGTTCCTTCAAACACTAGTGCTTAGGAAATCTATTGGAGGCAGAAGCAGTCAAGGGTAGCCTAGGGTTAGGGTTAGGCTTAGGGTTTGGCTTAGGGTACGGATTAGGCTACGGGTTCGGGGAAGGGTTCGGGTACGGCGTAGGGTATGGGTTAGGGTTAGGGTTAGGGTTAGTGTTAGGGTTAGGGCTCGGTATAGGTTACGGGTTAGGATTAGGGTACGTGTTAGGGTTATGGTAGTGGTTAGGGTTAGGGTACGCGTTCGGGTTAGGGTAGTTATTAAACCTATCCCACTCTCTAGATACCCCTTAGCACGTAAAGGAATATTATTTGAGGGTCCAGCCATGGAGAAGAGTTTAGACACTAGGATAAAATAAGGAACACATACGTTATAAAGAAATCACATTAGGATTCTCTTTTTAACTGTTCCTTAAAACACTAGTGCTTAGGAAATCTATTGGAGGCAGAAGCAGTCAAGGGTAGCCTAGGGTTAGGGTTAGGCTTAGGGTTAGGCTTAGGGTACGGCTTAGGGTAGGGGTTCGGGGAGGGGTTCGGGTACGGCGTAGGGTATGGTTTAGGGTTAGGGTTAGGGTTCGTGTTAGGGTTAGGGCTCGGTTTAGGGTACGGGTTACGATTAGGGTACGTGTTAGGGTTAGGGTAGGGGTTAGGGTTAGGGTACGCGTTAGGGTTAGGGTAGTTATTAAACCTATCCCACTTTCTAGATACCCCTTAGCACGTAAAGGAATATTATTTGGGGGTCCAGCCATGGAGAAGAGTTTAGACACTAGGATAAGATAAGGAACACATCCATTATAAAGAAATCACATTAGGATTCTGTTTTTAAGCCGTTCCTTAAAACACTAGTGCTTAGGAAATCTATTGGAGGCAGAAGCAGTCAAGGGTAGCCTAGGGTTAGGGTTAGGCTTAGGGTTAGGCTTAGGGTACGGCTTAGGCTACGGGTTCGGGGAGGGGTTCGGGTACGGCGTAGGGTATGGGTTAGGGTTAGGGTTAGGGTTAGTGTTAGGGTTAGGGCTCGGTTTAGGGTACGGGTTAGGATTAGGGTACGTGTTACGGTTAGGGTAGGGGTTAGGGTTAGGGTACGCGTTAGGGTTAGGGTAGTTATTAAACCTATCCCACTCTCTAGATACCCCTTAGCACGTAAAGGAATATTATTTGGGGGTCCAGCCATGGAGAAGAGTTTAGACACTAGGATAAGATAAGGAACACACCCATTATAAAGAAATCACATTAGGATTCTCTTTTTAAGCTGTTCCTTCAAACACTAGTGCTTAGGAAATCTATTGGAGGCAGAAGCAGTCAAGGGTAGCCTAGGGTTAGGGTTAGGCTTAGGGTTAGGCTTAGGGTACGGCTTAGGGTACGGGTTCGGGGAGGGGTTCGGGTACGGCGTAGGGTATGGGTTAGGGTTAGGGTTAGGGTTAGTGTTAGGGTTAGGGCTCGGTTCAGGGTACGGGTTAGGATTAGGGTACGTGTTAGGGTTATGGTAGTGGTTAGGGTTAGGGTACGTGTTAGGGTTAGGGTAGTTATTAAACCTATCCCACTCTCTAGATACCCCTTAGCACGTAAAGGAATATTATTTGGGGGTCCAGCCATGGAGAAGAGTTTAGACACTAGGATAAGATAAGGAACACACCCATTATAAAGAAATCACATTAGGATTCTCTTTTTAAGCTGTTCCTTCAAACACTAGTGCTTAGGAAATCTATTGGAGGCAGAAGCAGTCAAGGGTAGCCTAGGGTTAGGGTTAGGCTTAGGGTTTGGCTTAGGGTACGGATTAGGCTACGGGTTCGGGGAAGGGTTCGGGTACGGCGTAGGGTATGGGTTAGGGTTAGGGTTAGGGTTAGTGTTAGGGTTAGGGCTCGGTATAGGTTACGGGTTAGGATTAGGGTACGTGTTAGGGTTATGGTAGTGGTTAGGGTTAGGGTACGCGTTCGGGTTAGGGTAGTTATTAAACCTATCCCACTCTCTAGATACCCCTTAGCACGTAAAGGAATATTATTTGAGGGTCCAGCCATGGAGAAGAGTTTAGACACTAGGATAAAATAAGGAACACATACGTTATAAAGAAATCACATTAGGATTCTCTTTTTAACTGTTCCTTAAAACACTAGTGCTTAGGAAATCTATTGGAGGCAGAAGCAGTCAAGGGTAGCCTAGGGTTAGGGTTAGGCTTAGGGTTAGGCTTAGGGTACGGCTTAGGGTAGGGGTTCGGGGAGGGGTTCGGGTACGGCGTAGGGTATGGGTTAGGGTTAGGGTTAGGGTTCGTGTTAGGGTTAGGGCTCGGTTTAGGGTACGGGTTACGATTAGGGTACGTGTTAGGGTTAGGGTAGGGGTTAGGGTTAGGGTACGCGTTAGGGTTAGGGTAGTTATTAAACCTATCCCACTTTCTAGATACCCCTTAGCACGTAAAGGAATATTATTTGGGGGTCCAGCCATGGAGAAGAGTTTAGACACTAGGATAAGATAAGGAACACACCCATTATAAAGAAATCACATTAGGATTCTCTTTTTAAGCTGTTCCTTAAAACACTAGTGCTTAGGAAATCTATTGGAGACAGAAGCAGTCAAGGGTAGCCTAGGGTTAGGGTTAGGCTTAGTGTTAGGCTTAGGGTACGGCTTAGGGTACGGGTTCGGGGAGGGGTTCGGGTACGGCGTAGGGTATGGGTTAGGGTTAGGGTTAGGGTTAGTGTTAGGGTTAGGGCTCGGTTCAGGGTACGGGTTAGGATTAGGGTACGTGTTAGGGTTAGGGTAGGGGTTAGGGTTAGGGTACGTGTTAGGGTTAGGGTAGTTATTAAACCTATCCCACTCTCTAGATACCCCTTAGCACGTAAAGGAATATTATTTGGGGGTCCAGCCATGGAGAAGAGTTTAGACACTAGGATAAGATAAGGAACACACCCATTATAAAGAAATCACATTAGGATTCTCTTTTTAAGCTGTTCCTTCAAACACTAGTGCTTAGGAAATCTATTGGAGGCAGAAGCAGTCAAGGGTAGCCTAGGGTTAGGGTTAGGCTTAGGGTTAGGCTTAGGGTACGGCTTAGGCTACGGGTTCGGGGAGGGGTTCGGGTACGGCGTAGGGTATGGGTTAGGGTTAGGGTTAGGGTTAGTGTTAGGGTTAGGGCTCGGTTTAGGGTACGGGTTAGGATTAGGGTACGTGTTAGGGTTAGGGTAGGGGTTAGGGTTAGGGTACGCGTTAGGGTTAGGGTAGTTATTAAACCTATCCCACTCTCTAGATACCCCTTAGCACGTAAAGGAATATTATTTGGGGGTCCAGCCATGGAGAAGAGTTTAGACACTAGGATAAGATAAGGAACACACCCATTATAAAGAAATCACATTAGGATTCTCTTTTTAAGCTGTTCCTTCAAACACTAGTGCTTAGGAAATCTATTGGAGGCAGAAGCAGTCAAGGGTAGCCTAGGGTTAGGGTTAGGCTTAGGGTTAGGCTTAGGGTACGGCTTAGGGTACGGGTTCGGGGAGGGGTTCGGGTACGGCGTAGGGTATGGGTTAGGGTTAGGGTTAGGGTTAGTGTTAGGGTTAGGGCTCGGTTTAGGGTACGGGTTAGGATTAGGGTACGGGTTAGGGTTAGGGTAGGGGTTAGGGTTAGGGTACGCGTTAGGGTTAGGGTAGTTATTAAACCTATCCCACTCTCTAGATACCCCTTAGCACGTAAAGGAATATTATTTGGGGGTCCAGCCATGGAGAAGAGTTTAGACACTAGGATAAGATAAGGAACACACCCATTATAAAGAAATCACATTAGGATTCTCTTTTTAAGCTGTTCCTTCAAACACTAGTGCTTAGGAAATCTATTGGAGGCAGAAGCAGTCAAGGGTAGCCTAGGGTTAGGGTTAGGCTTAGGGTTAGGCTTAGGGTACGGCTTAGGGTACGGTTTCGGTGAGGGGTTCGGGTACGGTGTAGGGTATGGGTTAGGGTTAGGGTTAGGGTTAGTGTTAGGGTTAGGGCTCAGTTTAGGTTACGGGTTAGGATTAGGGTACGTGTTAGGGTTAGGGTAGGGGTTAGGGTTAGGGTACGCGTTAGGGTTAGGGTAGTTATTAAACCTATCCCACTCTCTAGATACCCCTTAGCACGTAAAGGAATATTATTTGGGGGTCCAGCCATGGAGAAGAGTTTAGACAGTAGGATAAGATAAGGAACACACCCATTATAAAGAAATCACATTAGGATTCTGTTTTTAAGCCGTTCCTTAAAACACTAGTGCTTAGGAAATCTATTGGAGGCAGAAGCAGTCAAGGGTAGCCTAGGGTTAGGGTTAGGCTTAGGGTTAGGCTTAGGGTACGGCTTAGGGTACGGGTTCGGGGAGGGGTTCGGGTACGGCGTAGGGTATGGGTTAGGGTTAGGGTTAGGGTTAGTGTTAGGGTTAGGGCTCGGTTCAGGGTACGGGTTAGGATTAGGGTACGTGTTAGGGTTAGGGTAGGGGTTAGGGTTAGGGTACGTGTTAGGGTTAGGGTAGTTATTAAACCTATCCCACTCTCTAGATACCCCTTAGCACGTAAAGGAATATTATTTGGGGGTCCAGCCATGGAGAAGAGTTTAGACACTAGGATAAGATAAGGAACACATCCATTATAAAGAAATCACATTAGGATTCTGTTTTTAAGCCGTTCCTTAAAACACTAGTGCTTAGGAAATCTATTGGAGGCAGAAGCAGTCAAGGGTAGCCTAGGGTTAGGGTTAGGCTTAGGGTTAGGCTTAGGGTACGGCTTAGGCTACGGGTTCGGGGAGGGGTTCGGGTACGGCGTAGGGTATGGGTTAGGGTTAGGGTTAGGGTTAGTGTTAGGGTTAGGGCTCGGTTTAGGGTACGGGTTAGGATTAGGGTACGTGTTAGGGTTAGGGTAGGGGTTAGGGTTAGGGTACGCGTTAGGGTTAGGGTAGTTATTAAACCTATCCCACTCTCTAGATACCCCTTAGCACGTAAAGGAATATTATTTGGGGGTCCAGCCATGGAGAAGAGTTTAGACACTAGGATAAGATAAGGAACACACCCATTATAAAGAAATCACATTAGGATTCTCTTTTTAAGCTGTTCCTTCAAACACTAGTGCTTAGGAAATCTATTGGAGGCAGAAGCAGTCAAGGGTAGCCTAGGGTTAGGGTTAGGCTTAGGGTTAGGCTTTGGGTACGGCTTAGGGTACGGGTTCGGGGAGGGGTTCGGGTACGGCGTAGGGTATGGGTTAGGGTTAGGGTTAGGGTTAGTGTTAGGGTTAGGGCTCGGTTCAGGGTATGGGTTAGGTTTAGGGTACGTGTTAGGGTTAGGGAAGGGGTTAGGGTTAGGGTACGCGTTAGGGTTAGGGTAGTTATTAAACCTATCCCACTCTCTAGATACCCCTTAGCACGTAAAGGAATATTATTTGCGGGTCCAGCCATGGAGAAGAGTTTAGACACTAGGATAAAATAAGGAACACATACATTATAAAGAAATCACATTAGGATTCTCTTTTTAAGTTGTTCCTTAAAACACTAGTGCTTAGGAAATCTATTGGAGGCAGAAGCAGTCAAGGGTAGCCTAGGGTTAGGGTTAGGCTTAGGGTTAGGTTTAGGGTACGGCTTAGGGTAGGGGTTCGGGGAGGGGTTCGGGTACGGCGTAGGGTATGGGTTAGGGTTAGGGTTAGGGTTCGTGTTAGGGTTAGGGCTCGGTTTAGGGTACGGGTTAGGATTAGGGTACGTGTTAGGGTTAGGGTAGGGGTTAGGTTTAGGGTACGCATTAGGGTTAGGGTAGTTAGTAAACCTATCCCACTCTCTAGATACCCCTTAGCACGTAAAGGAATATTATTTGCGGGTCCAGCCATGGAGAAGAGTTTAGACACTAGGATAAGATAAGGAACACACCCATTATAAAGAAATCACATTAGGATTCTGTTTTTAAGCCGTTCCTTCAAACACTAGTGCTTAGGAAATCTATTGGAGGCAGAAGCAGTCAAGGGTAGCCTAGGGTTAGGGTTAGGCTTAGGGTTAGGCTTAGGGTACGGCTTAGGGTACGGGTTCGGGGAGGGGTTCGGGTACGGCGTAGGGTATGGGTTAGGGTTAGGGTTAGGGTTAGTGTTAGGGTTAGGGCTCGGTTCAGGGTACGGGTTAGGATTAGGGTACGTGTTAGGGTTAGGGTAGGGGTTAGGGTTAGGGTACGTGTTAGGGTTAGGGTAGTTATTAAACCTATCCCACTCTCTAGATACCCCTTAGCACGTAAAGGAATATTATTTGGGGGTCCAGCCATGGAGAAGAGTTTAGACACTAGGATAAGATAAGGAACACACCCATTATAAAGAAATCACATTAGGATTCTCTTTTTAAGCTGTTCCTTCAAACACTAGTGCTTAGGAAATCTATTGGAGGCAGAAGCAGTCAAGGGTAGCCTAGGGTTAGGGTTAGGCTTAGGGTTTGGCTTAGGGTACGGACTAGGCTACGGGTTCGGGGAAGGGTTCGGGTACGGCGTAGGGTATGGGTTAGGGTTAGGGTTAGGGTTAGTGTTAGGGTTAGGGCTCGGTATAGGTTACGGGTTAGGATTAGGGTACGTGTTAGGGTTATGGTAGTGGTTAGGGTTAGGGTACGCGTTCGGGTTAGGGTAGTTATTAAACCTATCCCACTCTCTAGATACCCCTTAGCACGTAAAGGAATATTATTTGAGGGTCCAGCCATGGAGAAGAGTTTAGACACTAGGATAAAATAAGGAACACATACGTTATAAAGAAATCACATTAGGATTCTCTTTTTAACTGTTCCTTAAAACACTAGTGCTTAGGAAATCTATTGGAGGCAGAAGCAGTCAAGGGTAGCCTAGGGTTAGGGTTAGGCTTAGGGTTAGGCTTAGGGTACGGCTTAGGGTAGGGGTTCGGGGAGGGGTTCGGGTACGGCGTAGGGTATGGTTTAGGGTTAGGGTTAGGGTTCGTGTTAGGGTTAGGGCTCGGTTTAGGGTACGGGTTACGATTAGGGTACGTGTTAGGGTTAGGGTAGGGGTTAGGGTTAGGGTACGCGTTAGGGTTAGGGTAGTTATTAAACCTATCCCACTTTCTAGATACCCCTTAGCACGTAAAGGAATATTATTTGGGGGTCCAGCCATGGAGAAGAGTTTAGACACTAGGATAAGATAAGGAACACATCCATTATAAAGAAATCACATTAGGATTCTGTTTTTAAGCCGTTCCTTAAAACACTAGTGCTTAGGAAATCTATTGGAGGCAGAAGCAGTCAAGGGTAGCCTAGGGTTAGGGTTAGGCTTAGGGTTAGGCTTAGGGTACGGCTTAGGCTACGGGTTCGGGGAGGGGTTCGGGTACGGCGTAGGGTATGGGTTAGGGTTAGGGTTAGGGTTAGTGTTAGGGTTAGGGCTCGGTTTAGGGTACGGGTTAGGATTAGGGTACGTGTTACGGTTAGGGTAGGGGTTAGGGTTAGGGTACGCGTTAGGGTTAGGGTAGTTATTAAACCTATCCCACTCTCTAGATACCCCTTAGCACGTAAAGGAATATTATTTGGGGGTCCAGCCATGGAGAAGAGTTTAGACACTAGGATAAGATAAGGAACACACCCATTATAAAGAAATCACATTAGGATTCTCTTTTTAAGCTGTTCCTTCAAACACTAGTGCTTAGGAAATCTATTGGAGGCAGAAGCAGTCAAGGGTAGCCTAGGGTTAGGGTTAGGCTTAGGGTTAGGCTTTGGGTACGGCTTAGGGTACGGGTTCGGGGAGGGGTTCGGGTACGGCGTAGGGTATGGGTTAGGGTTAGGTTTAGGGTTAGTGTTAGGGTTAGGGCTCGGTTCAGGGTATGGGTTAGGATTAGGGTACGTGTTAGGGTTAGGGTAGGGGTTAGGGTTAGGGTACGCGTTAGGGTTAGGGTAGTTATTAAACCTATCCCACTCTCTAGATACCCCTTAGCACGTAAAGGAATATTATTTGCGGGTCCAGCCATGGAGAAGAGTTTAGACACTAGGATAAAATAAGGAACACATACATTATAAAGAAATGACATTAGGATTCTCTTTTTAAGTTGTTCCTTAAAACACTAGTGCTTAGGAAATCTATTGGAGGCAGAAGCAGTCAAGGGTAGCCTAGGGTTAGGGTTAGGCTTAGGGTTAGGTTTAGGGTACGGCTTAGGGTAGGGGTTCGGGGAGGGGTTCGGGTACGGCGTAGGGTATGGGTTAGGGTTAGGGTTAGGGTTCGTGTTAGGGTTAGGGCTCGGTTTAGGGTACGGGTTAGGATTAGGGTACGTGTTAGGGTTAGGGTAGGGGTTAGGGTTAGGGTACGCATTAGGGTTAGGGTAGTTAGTAAACCTATCCCACTCTCTAGATACCCCTTAGCACGTAAAGGAATATTATTTGCGGGTCCAGCCATGGAGAAGAGTTTAGACACTAGGATAAGATAAGGAACACACCCATTATAAAGAAATCACATTAGGATTCTCTTTTTAAGCTGTTCCTTAAAACACTAGTGCTTAGGAAATCTATTGGAGGCAGAAGCAGTCAAGGGTAGCCTAGGGTTAGGGTTAGGCTTAGGGTTAGGCTTAGGGTACGGCTTAGGGTACGGGTTCGGGGAGGGGTTCGGGTACGGCGTAGGGTATGGGTTAGGGTTAGGGTTAGGGTTAGTGTTAGGGTTAGGGCTCGGTTCAGGGTACGGGTTAGGATTAGGGTACGTGTTAGGGTTAGGGTAGGGGTTAGGGTTAGGGTACGTGTTAGGGTTAGGGTAGTTATTAAACCTATCCCACTCTCTAGATACCCCTTAGCACGTAAAGGAATATTATTTGGGGGTCCAGCCATGGAGAAGAGTTTAGACACTAGGATAAGATAAGGAACACACCCATTATAAAGAAATCACATTAGGATTCTCTTTTTAAGCTGTTCCTTCAAACACTAGTGCTTAGGAAATCTATTGGAGGCAGAAGCAGTCAAGGGTAGCCTAGGGTTAGGGTTAGGCTTAGGGTTTGGCTTAGGGTACGGATTAGGCTACGGGTTCGGGGAAGGGTTCGGGTACGGCGTAGGGTATGGGTTAGGGTTAGGGTTAGGGTTAGTGTTAGGGTTAGGGCTCGGTATAGGTTACGGGTTAGGATTAGGGTACGTGTTAGGGTTATGGTAGTGGTTAGGGTTAGGGTACGCGTTCGGGTTAGGGTAGTTATTAAACCTATCCCACTCTCTAGATACCCCTTAGCACGTAAAGGAATATTATTTGAGGGTCCAGCCATGGAGAAGAGTTTAGACACTAGGATAAAATAAGGAACACATACGTTATAAAGAAATCACATTAGGATTCTCTTTTTAACTGTTCCTTAAAACACTAGTGCTTAGGAAATCTATTGGAGGCAGAAGCAGTCAAGGGTAGCCTAGGGTTAGGGTTAAGCTTAGGGTTAGGCTTAGGGTACGGCTTAGGGTAGGGGTTCGGGGAGGGGTTCGGGTACGGCGTAGGGTATGGGTTAGGGTTAGGGTTAGGGTTCGTGTTAGGGTTAGGGCTCGGTTTAGGGTACGGGTTACGATTAGGGTACGTGTTAGGGTTAGGGTAGGGGTTAGGGTTAGGGTACGCGTTAGGGTTAGGGTAGTTATTAAACCTATCCCACTTTCTAGATACCCCTTAGCACGTAAAGGAATATTATTTGGGGGTCCAGCCATGGAGAAGTGTTTAGACACTAGGATAAGATAAGGAACACACCCATTATAAAGAAATCACATTAGGATTCTCTTTTTAAGCTGTTCCTTAAAACACTAGTGCTTAGGAAATCTATTGGAGACAGAAGCAGTCAAGGGTAGCCTAGGGTTAGGGTTAGGCTTAGTGTTAGGCTTAGGGTACGGCTTAGGGTACGGGTTCGGGGAGGGGTTCGGGTACGGCGTAGGGTATGGGTTAGGGTTAGTGTTAGGGTTAGTGTTAGGGTTAGGGCTCGGTTCAGGGTACGGGTTAGGATTAGGGTACGTGTTAGGGTTAGGGTAGGGGTTAGGGTTAGGGTACGTGTTAGGGTTAGGGTAGTTATTAAACCTATCCCACTCTCTAGATACCCCTTAGCACGTAAAGGAATATTATTTGGGGGTCCAGCCATGGAGAAGAGTTTAGACACTAGGATAAGATAAGGAACACACCCATTATAAAGAAATCACATTAGGATTCTCTTTTTAAGCTGTTCCTTCAAACACTAGTGCTTAGGAAATCTATTGGAGGCAGAAGCAGTCAAGGGTAGCCTAGGGTTAGGGTTAGGCTTAGGGTTAGGCTTAGGGTACGGCTTAGGCTACGGGTTCGGGGAGGGGTTCGGGTACGGCGTAGGGTATGGGTTAGGGTTAGGGTTAGGGTTAGTGTTAGGGTTAGGGCTCGGTTTAGGGTACGGGTTAGGATTAGGGTACGTGTTAGGGTTAGGGTAGGGGTTAGGGTTAGGGTACGCGTTAGGGTTAGGGTAGTTATTAAACCTATCCCACTCTCTAGATACCCCTTAGCACGTAAAGGAATATTATTTGGGGGTCCAGCCATGGAGAAGAGTTTAGACACTAGGATAAGATAAGGAACACACCCATTATAAAGAAATCACATTAGGATTCTCTTTTTAAGCTGTTCCTTCAAACACTAGTGCTTAGGAAATCTATTGGAGGCAGAAGCAGTCAAGGGTAGCCTAGGGTTAGGGTTAGGCTTAGGTTTAGGGTTAGGGTACGGCTTAGGGTAGGGGTTCGGGGAGGGGTTCGGGTATGGCGTAGGGTATGGGTTAGGGTTAGGGTTAGGGTTCGTGTTAGGGTTAGGGCTCGGTTCAGGGTACGGGTTAGGATTAGGGTACGTGTTAGGGTTAGGGTAGGGGTTAGGGTTAGGGTACGCATTAGGGTTAGGGTAGTTATTAAACCTATCCCACTCTCTAGATACCCCTTAGCACGTAAAGGAATATTATTTGGGGGTCCAGCCATGGAGAAGAGTTTAGACACTAGGATAAGATAAGGAACACACCCATTATAAAGAAATCACATTAGGATTCTCTTTTTAAGCTGTTCCTTCAAACACTAGTGCTTAGGAAATCTATTGGAGGCAGAAGCAGTCAAGGGTAGCCTAGGGTTAGGGTTAGGCTTAGGGTTAGGCTTAGGGTACGGCTTAGGGTACGGTTTCGTGGAGGGTTTCGGGTACGGTGTAGGGTATGGGTTAGGGTTAGGGTTAGGGTTAGTGTTAGGGTTAGGGCTCAGTTTAGGGTACGGGTTAGGATTAGGGTACGTGTTAGGGTTAGGGTAGGGGTTAGGGTTAGGGTACGCGTTAGGGTTAGGGTAGTTATTAAACCTATCCCACTCTCTAGATACCCCTTAGCACGTAAAGGAATATTATTTGGGGGTCCAGCCATGGAGAAGAGTTTAGACAGTAGGATAAGATAAGGAACACACCCATTATAAAGAAATCACATTAGGATTCTGTTTTTAAGCCGTTCCTTAAAACACTAGTGCTTAGGAAATCTATTGGAGGCAGAAGCAGTCAAGGGTAGCCTAGGGTTAGGGTTAGGCTTACGGTTAGGCTTAGGGTACGGCTTAGGGTACGGGTTCGGGGAGGGGTTCGGGTACGGCGTAGGGTATGGGTTAGGGTTAGGGTTAGGGTTAGTGTTAGGGTTAGGGCTCGGTATAGGTTACGGGTTAGGATTAGGGTACGTGTTAGGGTTATGGTAGTGGTTAGGGTTAGGGTACGCGTTAGGGTTAGGGTAGTTATTAAACCTATCCCACTCTCTAGATACCCCTTAGCACGTAAAGGAATATTATTTGAGGGTCCAGCCATGGAGAAGAGTTTAGACACTAGGATAAAATAAGGAACACATACGTTATAAAGAAATCACATTAGGATTCTCTTTTTAACTGTTCCTTAAAACACTAGTGCTTAGGAAATCTATTGGAGGCAGAAGCAGTCAAGGGTAGCCTAGGGTTAGGGTTAGGCTTAGGGTTAGGCTTAGGGTACGGCTTAGGGTACGGGTTCGGGGAGGGGTTCGGGTACGGCGTAGGGTATGGGTTAGGGTTAGGGTTAGGGTTAGTGTTAGGGTTAGGGCTCGGTTTAGGGTACGGGTTAGGATTAGGGTACGTGTTAGGGTTAGGGTAGGGGTTAGGGTTAGGGTACGCGTTAGGGTTAGGGTAGTTATTAAACCTATCCCACTCTCTAGATACCCCTTAGCACGTAAAGGAATATTATTTGGGGGTCCAGCCATGGAGAAGAGTTTAGACACTAGGATAAGATAAGGAACACACCCATTATAAAGAAATCACATTAGGATTCTCTTTTTAAGCTGTTCCTTCAAACACTAGTGCTTAGGAAATCTATTGGAGGCAGAAGCAGTCAAGGGTAGCCTAGGGTTAGGGTTAGGCTTAGGGTTAGGCTTAGGGTACGGCTTAGGGTACGGGTTCGGGGAGGGGTTCGGGTACGGCGTAGGGTATGGGTTAGGGTTAGGGTTAGGGTTAGTGTTAGGGTTAGGGCTCGGTTTAGGGTACGGGTTAGGATTAGGGTACGGGTTAGGGTTAGGGTAGGGGTTAGGGTTAGGGTACGCGTTAGGGTTAGGGTAGTTATTAAACCTATCCCACTCTCTAGATACCCCTTAGCACGTAAAGGAATATTATTTGGGGGTCCAGCCATGGAGAAGAGTTTAGACACTAGGATAAGATAAGGAACACACCCATTATAAAGAAATCACATTAGGATTCTCTTTTTAAGCTGTTCCTTCAAACACTAGTGCTTAGGAAATCTATTGGAGGCAGAAGCAGTCAAGGGTAGCCTAGGGTTAGGGTTAGGCTTAGGGTTAGGCTTAGGGTACGGCTTAGGGTACGGTTTCGGTGAGGGGTTCGGGTACGGTGTAGGGTATGGGTTAGGGTTAGGGTTAGGGTTAGTGTTAGGGTTAGGGCTCAGTTTAGGTTACGGGTTAGGATTAGGGTACGTGTTAGGGTTAGGGTAGGGGTTAGGGTTAGGGTACGCGTTAGGGTTAGGGTAGTTATTAAACCTATCCCACTCTCTAGATACCCCTTAGCACGTAAAGGAATATTATTTGGGGGTCCAGCCATGGAGAATAGTTTAGACAGTAGGATAAGATAAGGAACACACCCATTATAAAGAAATCACATTAGGATTCTGTTTTTAAGCCGTTCCTTAAAACACTAGTGCTTAGGAAATCTATTGGAGGCAGAAGCAGTCAAGGGTAGCCTAGGGTTAGGGTTAGGCTTAGGGTTAGGCTTAGGGTACGGCTTAGGGTACGGGTTCGGGGAGGGGTTCGGGTACGGCGTAGGGTATGGGTTAGGGTTAGGGTTAGGGTTAGTGTTAGGGTTAGGGCTCGGTTCAGGGTACGGGTTAGGATTAGGGTACGTGTTAGGGTTAGGGTAGGGGTTAGGGTTAGGGTACGTGTTAGGGTTAGGGTAGTTATTAAACCTATCCCACTCTCTAGATACCCCTTAGCACGTAAAGGAATATTATTTGGGGGTCCAGCCATGGAGAAGAGTTTAGACACTAGGATAAGATAAGGAACACATCCATTATAAAGAAATCACATTAGGATTCTGTTTTTAAGCCGTTCCTTAAAACACTAGTGCTTAGGAAATCTATTGGAGGCAGAAGCAGTCAAGGGTAGCCTAGGGTTAGGGTTAGGCTTAGGGTTAGGCTTAGGGTACGGCTTAGGCTACGGGTTCGGGGAGGGGTTCGGGTACGGCGTAGGGTATGGGTTAGGGTTAGGGTTAGGGTTAGTGTTAGGGTTAGGGCTCGGTTTAGGGTACGGGTTAGGATTAGGGTACGTGTTAGGGTTAGGGTAGGGGTTAGGGTTAGGGTACGCGTTAGGGTTAGGGTAGTTATTAAACCTATCCCACTCTCTAGATACCCCTTAGCACGTAAAGGAATATTATTTGGGGGTCCAGCCATGGAGAAGAGTTTAGACACTAGGATAAGATAAGGAACACACCCATTATAAAGAAATCACATTAGGATTCTCTTTTTAAGCTGTTCCTTCAAACACTAGTGCTTAGGAAATCTATTGGAGGCAGAAGCAGTCAAGGGTAGCCTAGGGTTAGGGTTAGGCTTAGGGTTAGGCTTTGGGTACGGCTTAGGGTACGGGTTCGGGGAGGGGTTCGGGTACGGCGTAGGGTATGGGTTAGGGTTAGGGTTAGGGTTAGTGTTAGGGTTAGGGCTCGGTTCAGGGTATGGGTTAGGATTAGGGTACGTGTTAGGGTTAGGGAAGGGGTTAGGGTTAGGGTACGCGTTAGGGTTAGGGTAGTTATTAAACCTATCCCACTCTCTAGATACCCCTTAGCACGTAAAGGAATATTATTTGCGGGTCCAGCCATGGAGAAGAGTTTAGACACTAGGATAA
Organism: Balaenoptera ricei; assembly: GCF_028023285.1. NCBI lineage: Eukaryota > Metazoa > Chordata > Mammalia > Artiodactyla > Balaenopteridae > Balaenoptera > Balaenoptera ricei. The sequence goes on from NW_026777611.1 coordinate 119,233, forward strand.
AATAAGGAACACATACATTATAAAGAAATCACATTAGGATTCTCTTTTTAAGTTGTTCCTTAAAACACTAGTGCTTAGGAAATCTATTGGAGGCAGAAGCAGTCAAGGGTAGCCTAGGGTTAGGGTTAGGCTTAGGGTTAGGTTTAGGGTACGGCTTAGGGTAGGGGTTCGGGGAGGGGTTCGGGTACGGCGTAGGGTATGGGTTAGGGTTAGGGTTAGGGTTCGTGTTAGGGTTAGGGCTCGGTTTAGGGTACGGGTTAGGATTAGGGTACGTGTTAGGGTTAGGGTAGGGGTTAGGGTTAGGGTACGCATTAGGGTTAGGGTAGTTAGTAAACCTATCCCACTCTCTAGATACCCCTTAGCACGTAAAGGAATATTATTTGGGGGTCCAGCCATGGAGAAGAGTTTAGACACTAGGATAAGATAAGGAACACACCCATTATAAAGAAATCACATTAGGATTCTCTTTTTAAGCTGTTCCTTCAAACACTAGTGCTTAGGAAATCTATTGGAGGCAGAAGCAGTCAAGGGTAGCCTAGGGTTAGGGTTAGGCTTAGGGTTTGGCTTAGGGTACGGATTAGGCTACGGGTTCGGGGAAGGGTTCGGGTACGGCGTAGGGTATGGGTTAGGGTTAGGGTTAGGGTTAGTGTTAGGGTTAGGGCTCGGTATAGGTTACGGGTTAGGATTAGGGTACGTGTTAGGGTTATGGTAGTGGTTAGGGTTAGGGTACGCGTTCGGGTTAGGGTAGTTATTAAACCTATCCCACTCTCTAGATACCCCTTAGCACGTAAAGGAATATTATTTGAGGGTCCAGCCATGGAGAAGAGTTTAGACACTAGGATAAAATAAGGAACACATACGTTATAAAGAAATCACATTAGGATTCTCTTTTTAACTGTTCCTTAAAACACTAGTGCTTAGGAAATCTATTGGAGGCAGAAGCAGTCAAGGGTAGCCTAGGGTTAGGGTTAGGCTTAGGGTTAGGCTTAGGGTACGGCTTAGGCTACGGGTTCGGGGAGGGGTTCGGGTATGGCGTAGGGTATGGGTTAGGGTTAGGGTTAGGGTTAGTGTTAGGGTTAGGGCTCGGTTTAGGGTACGGGTTAGGATTAGGGTACGTGTTAGGGTTAGGGTAGGGGTTAGGGTTAGGGTACGCGTTAGGGTTAGGGTAGTTATTAAACCTATCCCACTCTCTAGATACCCCTTAGCACGTAAAGGAATATTATTTGGGGGTCCAGCCATGGAGAAGAGTTTAGACACTAGGATAAGATAAGGAACACACCCATTATAAAGAAATGACATTAGGATTCTCTTTTTAAGTTGTTCCTTAAAACACTAGTGCTTAGGAAATCTATTGGAGGCAGAAGCAGTCAAGGGTAGCCTAGGGTTAGGGTTAGGCTTAGGGTTAGGTTTAGGGTACGGCTTAGGGTAGGGGTTCGGGGAGGGGTTCGGGTACGGCGTAGGGTATGGGTTAGGGTTAGGGTTAGGGTTCGTGTTAGGGTTAGGGCTCGGTTTAGGGTACGGGTTAGGATTAGGGTACGTGTTAGGGTTAGGGTAGGGGTTAGGGTTAGGGTACGCATTAGGGTTAGGGTAGTTAGTAAACCTATCCCACTCTCTAGATACCCCTTAGCACGTAAAGGAATATTATTTGCGGGTCCAGCCATGGAGAAGAGTTTAGACACTAGGATAAGATAAGGAACACACCCATTATAAAGAAATCACATTAGGATTCTGTTTTTAAGCCGTTCCTTCAAACACTAGTGCTTAGGAAATCTATTGGAGGCAGAAGCAGTCAAGGGTAGCCTAGGGTTAGGGTTAGGCTTAGGGTTAGGCTTAGGGTACGGCTTAGGGTACGGGTTCGGGGAGGGGTTCGGGTACGGCGTAGGGTATGGGTTAGGGTTAGGGTTAGGGTTAGTGTTAGGGTTAGGGCTCGGTTCAGGGTACGGGTTAGGATTAGGGTACGTGTTAGGGTTAGGGTAGGGGTTAGGGTTAGGGTACGTGTTAGGGTTAGGGTAGTTATTAAACCTATCGCACTCTCTAGATACCCCTTAGCACGTAAAGGAATATTATTTGGGGGTCCAGCCATGGAGAAGAGTTTAGACACTAGGATAAGATAAGGAACACACCCATTATAAAGAAATCACATTAGGATTCTCTTTTTAAGCTGTTCCTTCAAACACTAGTGCTTAGGAAATCTATTGGAGGCAGAAGCAGTCAAGGGTAGCCTAGGGTTAGGGTTAGGCTTAGGGTTTGGCTTAGGGTACGGATTAGGCTACGGGTTCGGGGAAGGGTTCGGGTACGGCGTAGGGTATGGGTTAGGGTTAGGGTTAGGGTTAGTGTTAGGGTTAGGGCTCGGTATAGGTTACGGGTTAGGATTAGGGTACGTGTTAGGGTTATGGTAGTGGTTAGGGTTAGGGTACGCGTTCGGGTTAGGGTAGTTATTAAACCTATCCCACTTTCTAGATACCCCTTAGCACGTAAAGGAATATTATTTGGGGGTCCAGCCATGGAGAAGTGTTTAGACACTAGGATAAGATAAGGAACACACCCATTATAAAGAAATCACATTAGGATTCTCTTTTTAAGCTGTTCCTTAAAACACTAGTGCTTAGGAAATCTATTGGAGACAGAAGCAGTCAAGGGTAGCCTAGGGTTAGGGTTAGGCTTAGTGTTAGGCTTAGGGTACGGCTTAGGGTACGGGTTCGGGGAGGGGTTCGGGTACGGCGTAGGGTATGGGTTAGGGTTAGGGTTAGGGTTAGTGTTAGGGTTAGGGCTCGGTTCAGGGTACGGGTTAGGATTAGGGTACGTGTTAGGGTTAGGGTAGGGGTTAGGGTTAGGGTACGTGTTACGGTTAGGGTAGTTATTAAACCTATCCCACTCTCTAGATACCCCTTAGCACGTAAAGGAATATTATTTGGGGGTCCAGCCATGGAGAAGAGTTTAGACACTAGGATAAGATAAGGAACACACCCATTATAAAGAAATCACATTAGGATTCTCTTTTTAAGCTGTTCCTTCAAACACTAGTGCTTAGGAAATCTATTGGAGGCAGAAGCAGTCAAGGGTAGCCTAGGGTTAGGGTTAGGCTTAGGGTTAGGCTTAGGGTACGGCTTAGGCTACGGGTTCGGGGAGGGGTTCGGGTACGGCATAGGGTATGGGTTAGGGTTAGGGTTAGGGTTAGTGTTAGGGTTAGGGCTCGGTTTAGGGTACGGGTTAGGATTAGGGTACGTGTTAGGGTTAGGGTAGGGGTTAGGGTTAGGGTACGCGTTAGGGTTAGGGTAGTTATTAAACCTATCCCACTCTCTAGATACCCCTTAGCACGTAAAGGAATATTATTTGGGGGTCCAGCCATGGAGAAGAGTTTAGACACTAGGATAAGATAAGGAACACACCCATTATAAAGAAATCACATTAGGATTCTCTTTTTAAGCTGTTCCTTCAAACACTAGTGCTTAGGAAATCTATTGGAGGCAGAAGCAGTCAAGGGTAGCCTAGGGTTAGGGTTAGGCTTAGGTTTAGGGTTAGGGTACGGCTTAGGGTAGGGGTTCGGGGAGGGGTTCGGGTATGGCGTAGGGTATGGGTTAGGGTTAGGGTTAGGGTTCGTGTTAGGGTTAGGGCTCGGTTCAGGGTACGGGTTAGGATTAGGGTACGTGTTAGGGTTAGGGTAGGGGTTAGGGTTAGGGTACGCATTAGGGTTAGGGTAGTTATTAAACCTATCCCACTCTCTAGATACCCCTTAGCACGTAAAGGAATATTATTTGGGGGTCCAGCCATGGAGAAGAGTTTAGACACTAGGATAAGATAAGGAACACACCCATTATAAAGAAATCACATTAGGATTCTCTTTTTAAGCTGTTCCTTCAAACACTAGTGCTTAGGAAATCTATTGGAGGCAGAAGCAGTCAAGGGTAGCCTAGGGTTAGGGTTAGGCTTAGGGTTAGGCTTAGGGTACGGCTTAGGGTACGGTTTCGTGGAGGGTTTCGGGTACGGTGTAGGGTATGGGTTAGGGTTAGGGTTAGGGTTAGTGTTAGGGTTAGGGCTCAGTTTAGGGTACGGGTTAGGATTAGGTTACGTGTTAGGGTTAGGGTAGGGGTTAGGGTTAGGGTACGCGTTAGGGTTAGGGTAGTTATTAAACCTATCCCACTCTCTAGATACCCCTTAGCACGTAAAGGAATATTATTTGGGGGTCCAGCCATGGAGAAGAGTTTAGACAGTAGGATAAGATAAGGAACACACCCATTATAAAGAAATCACATTAGGATTCTGTTTTTAAGCCGTTCCTTAAAACACTAGTGCTTAGGAAATCTATTGGAGGCAGAAGCAGTCAAGGGTAGCCTAGGGTTAGGGTTAGGCTTACGGTTAGGCTTAGGGTACGGCTTAGGGTACGGGTTCGGGGAGGGGTTCGGGTACGGCGTAGGGTATGGGTTAGGGTTAGGGTTAGGGTTAGTGTTAGGGTTAGGGCTCGGTTCAGGGTACGGGTTAGGATTAGGGTACGTGTTAGGGTTAGGGTAGGGGTTAGGGTTAGGGTACACGTTAGGGTTAGGGTAGTTAGTAAACCTATCCCACTCTCTAGATACCCCTTAGCACGTAAAGGAATATTATTTGGGGGTGCAGCCGTGGAGAAGAGTTTAGACACTAGGATAAGATAACGAACACACCCATTATAAAGAAATCACATTAGGATTCTCTTTTTAAGCTGTTCCTTCAAACACTAGTGCTTAGGAAATCTATTGGAGGCAGAAGCAGTCAAGGGTAGCCTAGGGTTAGGGTTAGGCTTAGGGTTAGGGTTAGGGTACGGCTTAGGGTACGGGTTCGGGGAGGGGTTCGGGTACGGTGTAGGGTATGGGTTAGGGTTAGGGTTAGGGTTAGTGTTAGGGTTAGGGCTCGGTATAGGTTACGGGTTAGGATTAGGGTACGTGTTAGGGTTATGGTAGTGGTTAGGGTTAGGGTACGCGTTAGGGTTAGGGTAGTTATTAAACCTATCCCACTCTCTAGATACCCCTTAGCACGTAAAGGAATATTATTTGAGGGTCCAGCCATGGAGAAGAGTTTAGACACTAGGATAAAATAAGGAACACATACGTTATAAAGAAATCACATTAGGATTCTCTTTTTAACTGTTCCTTAAAACACTAGTGCTTAGGAAATCTATTGGAGGGAGAAGCAGTCAAGGGTAGCCTAGGGTTAGGGTTAGGCTTAGGGTTAGGCTTAGGGTACGGCTTAGGGTAGGGGTTCGGGGAGGGGTTCGGGTACGGCGTAGGGTATGGGTTAGGGTTAGGGTTAGGGTTCGTGTTAGGGTTAGGGCTCGGTTTAGGGTACGGGTTACGATTAGGGTACGTGTTAGGGTTAGGGTAGGGGTTAGGGTTAGGGTACGCGTTAGGGTTAGGGTAGTTATTAAACCTATCCCACTTTCTAGATACCCCTTAGCACGTAAAGGAATATTATTTGGGGGTCCAGCCATGGAGAAGAGTTTAGACACTAGGATAAGATAAGGAACACACCCATTATAAAGAAATCACATTAGGATTCTCTTTTTAAGCTGTTCCTTAAAACACTAGTGCTTAGGAAATCTATTGGAGACAGAAGCAGTCAAGGGTAGCCTAGGGTTAGGGTTAGGCTTAGTGTTAGGCTTAGGGTACGGCTTAGGGTACGGGTTCGGGGAGGGGTTCGGGTACGGCGTAGGGTATGGGTTAGGGTTAGGGTTAGGGTTAGTGTTAGGGTTAGGGCTCGGTTCAGGGTACGGGTTAGGATTAGGGTACGTGTTAGGGTTAGGGTAGGGGTTAGGGTTAGGGTACGTGTTAGGGTTAGGGTAGTTATTAAACCTATCCCACTCTCTAGATACCCCTTAGCACGTAAAGGAATATTATTTGGGGGTCCAGCCATGGAGAAGAGTTTAGACACTAGGATAAGATAAGGAACACACCCATTATAAAGAAATCACATTAGGATTCTCTTTTTAAGCTGTTCCTTCAAACACTAGTGCTTAGGAAATCTATTGGAGGCAGAAGCAGTCAAGGGTAGCCTAGGGTTAGGGTTAGGCTTAGGGTTAGGCTTAGGGTACGGCTTAGGCTACGGGTTCGGGGAGGGGTTCGGGTACGGCGTAGGGTATGGGTTAGGGTTAGGGTTAGGGTTAGTGTTAGGGTTAGGGCTCGGTTTAGGGTACGGGTTAGGATTAGGGTACGTGTTAGGGTTAGGGTAGGGGTTAGGGTTAGGGTACGCGTTAGGGTTAGGGTAGTTATTAAACCTATCCCACTCTCTAGATACCCCTTAGCAAGTAAAGGAATATTATTTGGAGGTCCAGCCATGGAGAAGAGTTTAGACACTAGGATAAGATAAGGAACACACCCATTATAAAGAAATCACATTAGGATTCTCTTTTTAAGCTGTTCCTTCAAACACTAGTGCTTAGGAAATCTATTGGAGGCAGAAGCAGTCAAGGGTAGCCTAGGGTTAGGGTTAGGCTTAGGGTTAGGCTTAGGGTACGGCTTAGGGTACGGGTTCGGGGAGGGGTTCGGGTACGGCGTAGGGTATGGGTTAGGGTTAGGGTTAGGGTTAGTGTTAGGGTTAGGGCTCGGTTTAGGGTACGGGTTAGGATTAGGGTACGGGTTAGGGTTAGGGTAGGGGTTAGGGTTAGGGTACGCGTTAGGGTTAGGGTAGTTATTAAACCTATCCCACTCTCTAGATACCCCTTAGCACGTAAAGGAATATTATTTGGGGGTCCAGCCATGGAGAAGAGTTTAGACACTAGGATAAGATAAGGAACACACCCATTATAAAGAAATCACATTAGGATTCTCTTTTTAAGCTGTTCCTTCAAACACTAGTGCTTAGGAAATCTATTGGAGGCAGAAGCAGTCAAGGGTAGCCTAGGGTTAGGGTTAGGCTTAGGGTTAGGCTTAGGGTACGGCTTAGGGTACGGTTTCGGTGAGGGGTTCGGGTACGGTGTAGGGTATGGGTTAGGGTTAGGGTTAGGGTTAGTGTTAGGGTTAGGGCTCAGTTTAGGTTACGGGTTAGGATTAGGGTACGTGTTAGGGTTAGGGTAGGGGTTAGGGTTAGGGTACGCGTTAGGGTTAGGGTAGTTATTAAACCTATCCCACTCTCTAGATACCCCTTAGCACGTAAAGAATATTATTTGGGGGTCCAGCCATGGAGAAGAGTTTAGACAGTAGGATAAGATAAGGAACACACCCATTATAAAGAAATCACATTAGGATTCTGTTTTTAAGCCGTTCCTTAAAACACTAGTGCTTAGGAAATCTATTGGAGGCAGAAGCAGTCAAGGGTAGCCTAGGGTTAGGGTTAGGCTTAGGGTTAGGCTTAGGGTACGGCTTAGGGTACGGGTTCGGGGAGGGGTTCGGGTACGGCGTAGGGTATGGGTTAGGGTTAGGGTTAGGGTTAGTGTTAGGGTTAGGGCTCGGTTCAGGGTACGGGTTAGGATTAGGGTACGTGTTAGGGTTAGGGTAGGGGTTAGGGTTAGGGTACGTGTTAGGGTTAGGGTAGTTATTAAACCTATCCCACTCTCTAGATACCCCTTAGCACGTAAAGGAATATTATTTGGGGGTCCAGCCATGGAGAAGAGTTTAGACACTAGGATAAGATAAGGAACACATCCATTATAAAGAAATCACATTAGGATTCTGTTTTTAAGCCGTTCCTTAAAACACTAGTGCTTAGGAAATCTATTGGAGGCAGAAGCAGTCAAGGGTAGCCTAGGGTTAGGGTTAGGCTTAGGGTTAGGCTTAGGGTACGGCTTAGGCTACGGGTTCGGGGAGGGGTTCGGGTACGGCGTAGGGTATGGGTTAGGGTTAGGGTTAGGGTTAGTGTTAGGGTTAGGGCTCGGTTTAGGGTACGGGTTAGGATTAGGGTATGTGTTAGGGTTAGGGTAGGGGTTAGGGTTAGGGTACGCGTTAGGGTTAGGGTAGTTATTAAACCTATCCACTCTCTAGATACCCCTTAGCACGTAAAGGAATATTATTTGGGGGTCCAGCCATGGAGAAGAGTTTAGACACTAGGATAAGATAAGGAACACACCCATTATAAAGAAATCACATTAGGATTCTCTTTTTAAGCTGTTCCTTCAAACACTAGTGCTTAGGAAATCTATTGGAGGCAGAAGCAGTCAAGGGTAGCCTAGGGTTAGGGTTAGGCTTAGGGTTAGGCTTTGGGTACGGCTTAGGGTACGGGTTCGGGGAGGGGTTCGGGTACGGCGTAGGGTATGGGTTAGGGTTAGGGTTAGGGTTAGTGTTAGGGTTAGGGCTCGGTTCAGGGTATGGGTTAGGATTAGGGTACGTGTTAGGGTTAGGGAAGGGGTTAGGGTTAGGGTACGCGTTAGGGTTAGGGTAGTTATTAAACCTATCCCACTCTCTAGATACCCCTTAGCACGTAAAGGAATATTATTTGCGGGTCCAGCCATGGAGAAGAGTTAGACACTAGGATAAAATAAGGAACACATACATTATAAAGAAATCACATTAGGATTCTCTTTTTAAGTTGTTCCTTAAAACACTAGTGCTTAGGAAATCTATTGGAGGCAGAAGCAGTCAAGGGTAGCCTAGGGTTAGGGTTAGGCTTAGGGTTAGGTTTAGGGTACGGCTTAGGGTAGGGGTTCGGGGAGGGGTTCGGGTACGGCGTAGGGTATGGGTTAGGGTTAGGGTTAGGGTTCGTGTTAGGGTTAGGGCTCGGTTTAGGGTACGGGTTAGGATTAGGGTACGTGTTAGGGTTAGGGTAGGGGTTAGGGTTAGGGTACGCATTAGGGTTAGGGTAGTTAGTAAACCTATCCCACTCTCTAGATACCCCTTAGCACGTAAAGGAATATTATTTGCGGGTCCAGCCATGGAGAAGAGTTTAGACACTAGGATAAGATAAGGAACACACCCATTATAAAGAAATCACATTAGGATTCTGTTTTTAAGCCGTTCCTTCAAACACTAGTGCTTAGGAAATCTATTGGAGGCAGAAGCAGTCAAGGGTAGCCTAGGGTTAGGGTTAGGCTTAGGGTTAGGCTTAGGGTACGGCTTAGGGTACGGGTTCGGGGAGGGGTTCGGGTACGGCGTAGGGTATGGGTTAGGGTTAGGGTTAGGGTTAGTGTTAGGGTTAGGGCTCGGTTCAGGGTACGGGTTAGGATTAGGGTACGTGTTAGGGTTAGGGTAGGGGTTAGGGTTAGGGTACGTGTTAGGGTTAGGGTAGTTATTAAACCTATCCCACTCTCTAGATACCCCTTAGCACGTAAAGGAATATTATTTGGGGGTCCAGCCATGGAGAAGAGTTTAGACACTAGGATAAGATAAGGAACACACCCATTATAAAGAAATCACATTAGGATTCTCTTTTTAAGCTGTTCCTTCAAACACTAGTGCTTAGGAAATCTATTGGAGGCAGAAGCAGTCAAGGGTAGCCTAGGGTTAGGGTTAGGCTTAGGGTTAGGCTTAGGGTACGGCTTAGGGTACGGTTTCGTGGAGGGTTTCGGGTACGGTGTAGGATATGGGTTAGGGTTAGGGTTAGGGTTAGTGTTAGGGTTAGGGCTCAGTTTAGGGTACGGGTTAGGATTAGGTTACGTGTTAGGGTTAGGGTAGGGGTTAGGGTTAGGGTACGCGTTAGGGTTAGGGTAGTTATTAAACCTATCCCACTCTCTAGATACCCCTTAGCACGTAAAGGAATATTATTTGGGGGTCCAGCCATGGAGAAGAGTTTAGACAGTAGGATAAGATAAGGAACACACCCATTATAAAGAAATCACATTAGGATTCTGTTTTTAAGCCGTTCCTTAAAACACTAGTGCTTAGGAAATCTATTGGAGGCAGAAGCAGTCAAGGGTAGCCTAGGGTTAGGGTTAGGCTTACGGTTAGGCTTAGGGTACGGCTTAGGGTACGGGTTCGGGGAGGGGTTCGGGTACGGCGTAGGGTATGGGTTAGGGTTAGGGTTAGGGTTAGTGTTAGGGTTAGGGCTCGGTTCAGGGTACGGGTTAGGATTAGGGTACGTGTTAGGGTTAGGGTAGGGGTTAGGGTTAGGGTACACGTTAGGGTTAGGGTAGTTAGTAAACCTATCCCACTCTCTAGATACCCCTTAGCACGTAAAGGAATATTATTTGGGGGTGCAGCCGTGGAGAAGAGTTTAGACACTAGGATAAGATAACGAACACACCCATTATAAAGAAATCACATTAGGATTCTCTTTTTAAGCTGTTCCTTCAAACACTAGTGCTTAGGAAATCTATTGGAGGCAGAAGCAGTCAAGGGTAGCCTAGGGTTAGGGTTAGGCTTAGGGTTAGGGTTAGGGTACGGCTTAGGGTACGGGTTCGGGGAGGGGTTCGGGTACGGTGTAGGGTATGGGTTAGGGTTAGGGTTAGGGTTAGTGTTAGGGTTAGGGCTCGGTATAGGTTACGGGTTAGGATTAGGGTACGTGTTAGGGTTATGGTAGTGGTTAGGGTTAGGGTACGCGTTAGGGTTAGGGTAGTTATTAAACCTATCCCACTCTCTAGATACCCCTTAGCACGTAAAGGAATATTATTTGAGGGTCCAGCCATGGAGAAGAGTTTAGACACTAGGATAAAATAAGGAACACATACGTTATAAAGAAATCACATTAGGATTCTCTTTTTAACTGTTCCTTAAAACACTAGTGCTTAGGAAATCTATTGGAGGCAGAAGCAGTCAAGGGTAGCCTAGGGTTAGGGTTAGGCTTAGGGTTAGGCTTAGGGTACGGCTTAGGGTAGGGGTTCGGGGAGGGGTTCGGGTACGGCGTAGGGTATGGGTTAGGGTTAGGGTTAGGGTTCGTGTTAGGGTTAGGGCTCGGTTTAGGGTACGGGTTACGATTAGGGTACGTGTTAGGGTTAGGGTAGGGGTTAGGGTTAGGGTACGCGTTAGGGTTAGGGTAGTTATTAAACCTATCCCACTTTCTAGATACCCCTTAGCACGTAAAGGAATATTATTTGGGGGTCCAGCCATGGAGAAGAGTTTAGACACTAGGATAAGATAAGGAACACACCCATTATAAAGAAATCACATTAGGATTCTCTTTTTAAGCTGTTCCTTAAAACACTAGTGCTTAGGAAATCTATTGGAGACAGAAGCAGTCAAGGGTAGCCTAGGGTTAGGGTTAGGCTTAGTGTTAGGCTTAGGGTACGGCTTAGGGTACGGGTTCGGGGAGGGGTTCGGGTACGGCGTAGGGTATGGGTTAGGGTTAGGGTTAGGGTTAGTGTTAGGGTTAGGGCTCGGTTCAGGGTACGGGTTAGGATTAGGGTACGTGTTAGGGTTAGGGTAGGGGTTAGGGTTAGGGTACGTGTTAGGGTTAGGGTAGTTATTAAACCTATCCCACTCTCTAGATACCCCTTAGCACGTAAAGGAATATTATTTGGGGGTCCAGCCATGGAGAAGAGTTTAGACACTAGGATAAGATAAGGAACACACCCATTATAAAGAAATCACATTAGGATTCTCTTTTTAAGCTGTTCCTTCAAACACTAGTGCTTAGGAAATCTATTGGAGGCAGAAGCAGTCAAGGGTAGCCTAGGGTTAGGGTTAGGCTTAGGGTTAGGCTTAGGGTACGGCTTAGGCTACGGGTTCGGGGAGGGGTTCGGGTACGGCGTAGGGTATGGGTTAGGGTTAGGGTTAGGGTTAGTGTTAGGGTTAGGGCTCGGTTTAGGGTACGGGTTAGGATTAGGGTACGTGTTAGGGTTAGGGTAGGGGTTAGGGTTAGGGTACGCGTTAGGGTTAGGGTAGTTATTAAACCTATCCCACTCTCTAGATACCCCTTAGCAAGTAAAGGAATATTATTTGGAGGTCCAGCCATGGAGAAGAGTTTAGACACTAGGATAAGATAAGGAACACACCCATTATAAAGAAATCACATTAGGATTCTCTTTTTAAGCTGTTCCTTCAAACACTAGTGCTTAGGAAATCTATTGGAGGCAGAAGCAGTCAAGGGTAGCCTAGGGTTGGTTAGGCTTAGGGTACGGCTTAGGGTACGGGTTCGGGGAGGGGTTCGGGTACGGCGTAGGGTATGGGTTAGGGTTAGGTTAGGGTTAGTGTTAGGGTTAGGGCTCGGTTTAGGGTACGGGTTAGGATCTAGGGTACGGGTTAGGGTTTAGGGTAGGGGTTAGGGTTAGGGTACGCGTTAGGGTTAGGGTAGTTATTAAACCTATCCCACTCTCTAGATACCCCTTAGCACGTAAAGGAATATTATTTGGGGGTCCAGCCATGGAGAAGAGTTTAGACACTAGGATAAGATAAGGAACACACCCATTATAAAGAAATCACATTAGGATTCTCTTTTTAAGCTGTTCCTTCAAACACTAGTGCTTAGGAAATCTATTGGAGGCAGAAGGCAGTTCAAGGGTAGCCTAGGGTTAGGGTTAGGCTTAGGGTTAGGCTTAGGGTACGGCTTATGGGTACGGTTTCGGTGAGGGGTTCGGGTACGGTGTAGGGTATGGGTAGGGTTAGGGTTAGGGGTTAGTGTTAGGGTTAGGGTCTCAGTTTAGGTTACGGGTTAGGATTAGGGTACGTGTTAGGGTTAGGGTAGGGGTTAGGGGTTAGGGGTACGCGTTTAGGGTTAGGGTAGTTATTAAACCTATCCCACTCTCTAGATACCCCTTAGCACGTAAAGGAATATTATTTGGGGGTCCAGCCATGGAGAAGAGTTTAGACAGTAGGATAAGATAAGGAACACACCCATTATAGAAGAAATCACATTAGGATTCTGTTTTTAAGCCGTTCCCTTAAAACACTAGTGCTTAGGAAATCTATTGGAGGCAGAAGCAGTCAAGGTAGCCTAGGGTTAGGGTTAGGCTTAGGGTTAGGCTTAGGGTACGGCTTAGGGTACGGGTTCGGGGAGGGGGTGTCGGGTACGGCGTAGGGTATGGGTTAGGGTTAGGGTTAGGGTTAGTGTTAGGGTTAGGGCTCGGTTCAGGGTACGGGTTAGGATTAGGGTACGTGTTAGGGTTAGGGTAGGGGTTAGGGTTAGGGTACGTGTTAGGGTTTAGGGTAGTTATTAAACCTATCCCACTCTCTAGATACCCCCTTAGCACGTAACAGGAATATTATTTGGGGGTCTCAGCCATGGAGAAGAGTTTAGACACTAGGATAAGATAAGGAACACATCCATTATAAAGAAATCACATTAGGATTCTGTTTTTAAGCCGTTCCTTAAAACACTAGTGCTTAGGAAATCTATTGGAGGCAGAAGCAGTCAAGGGTAGCCTAGGGTTAGGGTTAGGCTTAGGGTTAGGCTTAGGGTACGGCTTAGGCTACGGGTTCGGGGAGGGGTTCGGGTACGGCGTAGGGTATGGGTTAGGGTTAGGGTTAGGGTTAGTGTTAGGGTTAGGGCTCGGTTTAGGGTACGGGTTAGGATTAGGGTATGTGTTAGGGTTAGGGTAGGGGTTAGGGTTAGGGTACGCGTTAGGGTTAGGGTAGTTATTAAACCTATCCCACTCTCTAGATACCCCTTAGCACGTAAAGGAATATTATTTGGGGGTCCAGCCATGGAGAAGAGTTTAGACACTAGGATAAGATAAGGAACACACCCATTATAAAGAAATCACATTAGGATTCTCTTTTTAAGCTGTTCCTTCAAACACTAGTGCTTAGGAAATCTATTGGAGGCAGAAGCAGTCAAGGGTAGCCTAGGGTTAGGGTTAGGCTTAGGGTTAGGCTTTGGGTACGGCTTAGGGTACGGGTTCGGGGAGGGGTTCGGGTACGGCGTAGGGTATGGGTTAGGGTTAGGGTTAGGGTTAGTGTTAGGGTTAGGGCTCGGTTCAGGGTATGGGTTAGGATTAGGGTACGTGTTAGGGTTAGGGAAGGGGTTAGGGTTAGGGTACGCGTTAGGGTTAGGGTAGTTATTAAACCTATCCCACTCTCTAGATACCCCTTAGCACGTAAAGGAATATTATTTGCGGGTCCAGCCATGGAGAAGAGTTTAGACACTAGGATAAAATAAGGAACACATACATTATAAAGAAATCACATTAGGATTCTCTTTTTAAGTTGTTCCTTAAAACACTAGTGCTTAGGAAATCTATTGGAGGCAGAAGCAGTCAAGGGTAGCCTAGGGTTAGGGTTAGGCTTAGGGTTAGGTTTAGGGTACGGCTTAGGGTAGGGGTTCGGGGAGGGGTTCGGGTACGGCGTAGGGTATGGGTTAGGGTTAGGGTTAGGGTTCGTGTTAGGGTTAGGGCTCGGTTTAGGGTACGGGTTAGGATTAGGGTACGTGTTAGGGTTAGGGTAGGGGTTAGGGTTAGGGTACGCATTAGGGTTAGGGTAGTTAGTAAACCTATCCCACTCTCTAGATACCCCTTAGCACGTAAAGGAATATTATTTGCGGGTCCAGCCATGGAGAAGAGTTTAGACACTAGGATAAGATAAGGAACACACCCATTATAAAGAAATCACATTAGGATTCTGTTTTTAAGCCGTTCCTTCAAACACTAGTGCTTAGGAAATCTATTGGAGGCAGAAGCAGTCAAGGGTAGCCTAGGGTTAGGGTTAGGCTTAGGGTTAGGCTTAGGGTACGGCTTAGGGTACGGGTTCGGGGAGGGGTTCGGGTACGGCGTAGGGTATGGGTTAGGGTTAGGGTTAGGGTTAGTGTTAGGGTTAGGGCTCGGTTCAGGGTACGGGTTAGGATTAGGGTACGTGTTAGGGTTAGGGTAGGGGTTAGGGTTAGGGTACGTGTTAGGGTTAGGGTAGTTATTAAACCTATCCCACTCTCTAGATACCCCTTAGCACGTAAAGGAATATTATTTGGGGGTCCAGCCATGGAGAAGAGTTTAGACACTAGGATAAGATAAGGAACACACCCATTATAAAGAAATCACATTAGGATTCTCTTTTTAAGCTGTTCCTTCAAACACTAGTGCTTAGGAAATCTATTGGAGGCAGAAGCAGTCAAGGGTAGCCTAGGGTTAGGGTTAGGCTTAGGGTTTGGCTTAGGGTACGGATTAGGCTACGGGTTCGGGGAAGGGTTCGGGTACGGCGTAGGGTATGGGTTAGGGTTAGTGTTAGGGTTAGGGCTCGGTATAGGTTACGGGTTAGGATTAGGGTACGTGTTAGGGTTATGGTAGTGGTTAGGGTTAGGGTACGCGTTCGGGTTAGGGTAGTTATTAAACCTATCCCACTCTCTAGATACCCCTTAGCACGTAAAGGAATATTATTTGAGGGTCCAGCCATGGAGAAGAGTTTAGACACTAGGATAAAATAAGGAACACATACGTTATAAAGAAATCACATTAGGATTCTCTTTTTAACTGTTCCTTAAAACACTAGTGCTTAGGAAATCTATTGGAGGCAGAAGCAGTCAAGGGTAGCCTAGGGTTAGGGTTAGGCTTAGGGTTAGGCTTAGGGTACGGCTTAGGGTAGGGGTTCGGGGAGGGGTTCGGGTACGGCGTAGGGTATGGGTTAGGGTTAGGGTTAGGGTTCGTGTTAGGGTTAGGGCTCGGTTTAGGGTACGGGTTACGATTAGGGTACGCGTTAGGGTTAGGGTAGGGGTTAGGGTTAGGGTACGCGTTAGGGTTAGGGTAGTTATTAAACCTATCCCACTTTCTAGATACCCCTTAGCACGTAAAGGAATATTATTTGGGGGTCCAGCCATGGAGAAGAGTTTAGACACTAGGATAAGATAAGGAACACATCCATTATAAAGAAATCACATTAGGATTCTGTTTTTAAGCCGTTCCTTAAAACACTAGTGCTTAGGAAATCTATTGGAGGCAGAAGCAGTCAAGGGTAGCCTAGGGTTAGGGTTAGGCTTAGGGTTAGGCTTAGGGTACGGCTTAGGCTACGGGTTCGGGGAGGGGTTCGGGTACGGCGTAGGGTATGGGTTAGGGTTAGGGTTAGGGTTAGTGTTAGGGTTAGGGCTCGGTTTAGGGTACGGGTTAGGATTAGGGTACGTGTTAGGGTTAGGGTAGGGGTTAGGGTTAGGGTACGCGTTAGGGTTAGGGTAGTTATTAAACCTATCCCACTCTCTAGATACCCCTTAGCACGTAAAGGAATATTATTTGGGGGTCCAGCCATGGAGAAGAGTTTAGACACTAGGATAAGATAAGGAACACACCCATTATAAAGAAATCACATTAGGATTCTCTTTTTAAGCTGATCCTTCAAACACTAGTGCTTAGGAAATCTATTGGAGGCAGAAGCAGTCAAGGGTAGCCTAGGGTTAGGGTTAGGCTTAGGGTTTGGCTTAGGGTACGGATTAGGCTACGGGTTCGGGGAAGGGTTCGGGTACGGCGTAGGGTATGGGTTAGGGTTAGGGTTAGGGTTCGTGTTAGGGTTAGGGCTCGGTTTAGGGTACGGGTTACGATTAGGGTACGTGTTAGGGTTAGGGTAGGGGTTAGGGTTAGGGTACGCGTTAGGGTTAGGGTAGTTATTAAACCTATCCCACTTTCTAGATACCCCTTAGCACGTAAAGGAATATTATTTGGGGGTCCAGCCATGGAGAAGTGTTTAGACACTAGGATAAGATAAGGAACACACCCATTATAAAGAAATCACATTAGGATTCTCTTTTTAAGCTGTTCCTTAAAACACTAGTGCTTAGGAAATCTATTGGAGACAGAAGCAGTCAAGGGTAGCCTAGGGTTAGGGTTAGGCTTAGTGTTAGGCTTAGGGTACGGCTTAGGGTACGGGTTCGGGGAGGGGTTCGGGTACGGCGTAGGGTATGGGTTAGGGTTAGGGTTAGGGTTAGTGTTAGGGTTAGGGCTCGGTTCAGGGTACGGGTTAGGATTAGGGTACGTGTTAGGGTTAGGGTAGGGGTTAGGGTTAGGGTACGTGTTA
This sequence comes from Balaenoptera ricei, assembly GCF_028023285.1. NCBI lineage: Eukaryota > Metazoa > Chordata > Mammalia > Artiodactyla > Balaenopteridae > Balaenoptera > Balaenoptera ricei. Next base: position 135,987 of record NW_026777611.1, read on the forward strand.
GGGTTAGGGTAGTTATTAAACCTATCCCACTCTCTAGATACCCCTTAGCACGTAAAGGAATATTATTTGGGGGTCCAGCCATGGAGAAGAGTTTAGACACTAGGATAAGATAAGGAACACACCCATTATAAAGAAATCACATTAGGATTCTCTTTTTAAGCTGTTCCTTCAAACACTAGTGCTTAGGAAATCTATTGGAGGCAGAAGCAGTCAAGGGTAGCCTAGGGTTAGGGTTAGGCTTAGGGTTAGGCTTAGGGTACCGCTTAGGCTACGGGTTCGGGGAGGGGTTCGGGTACGGCGTAGGGTATGGGTTAGGGTTAGGGTTAGGGTTAGTGTTAGGGTTAGGGCTCGGTTTAGGGTACGGGTTAGGATTAGGGTACGTGTTAGGGTTAGGGTAGGGGTTAGGGTTAGGGTACGCGTTAGGGTTAGGGTAGTTATTAAACCTATCCCACTCTCTAGATACCCCTTAGCACGTAAAGGAATATTATTTGGGGGTCCAGCCATGGAGAAGAGTTTAGACACTAGGATAAGATAAGGAACACACCCATTATAAAGAAATCACATTAGGATTCTCTTTTTAAGCTGTTCCTTCAAACACTAGTGCTTAGGAAATCTATTGGAGGCAGAAGCAGTCAAGGGTAGCCTAGGGTTAGGGTTAGGCTTAGGTTTAGGGTTAGGGTACGGCTTAGGGTAGGGGTTCGGGGAGGGGTTCGGGTATGGCGTAGGGTATGGGTTAGGGTTAGGGTTAGGGTTCGTGTTAGGGTTAGGGCTCGGTTCAGGGTACGGGTTAGGATTAGGGTACGTGTTAGGGTTAGGGTAGGGGTTAGGGTTAGGGTACGCATTAGGGTTAGGGTAGTTATTAAACCTATCCCACTCTCTAGATACCCCTTAGCACGTAAAGGAATATTATTTGGGGGTCCAGCCATGGAGAAGAGTTTAGACACTAGGATAAGATAAGGAACACACCCATTATAAAGAAATCACATTAGGATTCTCTTTTTAAGCTGTTCCTTCAAACACTAGTGCTTAGGAAATCTATTGGAGGCAGAAGCAGTCAAGGGTAGCCTAGGGTTAGGGTTAGGCTTAGGGTTAGGCTTAGGGTACGGCTTAGGGTACGGTTTCGTGGAAGGTTTCGGGTACGGTGTAGGGTATGGGTTAGGGTTAGGGTTAGGGTTAGTGTTAGGGTTAGGGCTCAGTTTAGGGTACGGGTTAGGATTAGGGTACGTGTTAGGGTTAGGGTAGGGGTTAGGGTTAGGGTACACGTTAGGGTTAGGGTAGTTAGTAAACCTATCCCACTCTCTAGATACCCCTTAGCACGTAAAGGAATATTATTTGGGGGTGCAGCCGTGGAGAAGAGTTTAGACACTAGGATAAGATAACGAACACACCCATTATAAAGAAATCACATTAGGATTCTCTTTTTAAGCTGTTCCTTCAAACACTAGTGCTTAGGAAATCTATTGGAGGCAGAAGCAGTCAAGGGTAGCCTAGGGTTAGGGTTAGGCTTAGGGTTAGGGTTAGGGTACGGCTTAGGGTACGGGTTCGGGGAGGGGTTCGGGTACGGTGTAGGGTATGGGTTAGGGTTAGGGTTAGGGTTAGTGTTAGGGTTAGGGCTCGGTATAGGTTACGGGTTAGGATTAGGGTACGTGTTAGGGTTATGGTAGTGGTTAGGGTTAGGGTACGCGTTAGGGTTAGGGTAGTTATTAAACCTATCCCACTCTCTAGATACCCCTTAGCACGTAAAGGAATATTATTTGAGGGTCCAGCCATGGAGAAGAGTTTAGACACTAGGATAAAATAAGGAACACATACGTTATAAAGAAATCACATTAGGATTCTCTTTTTAACTGTTCCTTAAAACACTAGTGCTTAGGAAATCTATTGGAGGCAGAAGCAGTCAAGGGTAGCCTAGGGTTAGGGTTAGGCTTAGGGTTAGGCTTAGGGTACGGCTTAGGGTAGGGGTTCGGGGAGGGGTTCGGGTACGGCGTAGGGTATGGGTTAGGGTTAGGGTTAGGGTTCGTGTTAGGGTTAGGGCTCGGTTTAGGGTACGGGTTACGATTAGGGTACGTGTTAGGGTTAGGGTAGGGGTTAGGGTTAGGGTACGCGTTAGGGTTAGGGTAGTTATTAAACCTATCCCACTTTCTAGATACCCCTTAGCACGTAAAGGAATATTATTTGGGGGTCCAGCCATGGAGAAGAGTTTAGACACTAGGATAAGATAAGGAACACACCCATTATAAAGAAATCACATTAGGATTCTCTTTTTAAGCTGTTCCTTAAAACACTAGTGCTTAGGAAATCTATTGGAGACAGAAGCAGTCAAGGGTAGCCTAGGGTTAGGGTTAGGCTTAGTGTTAGGCTTAGGGTACGGCTTAGGGTACGGGTTCGGGGAGGGGTTCGGGTACGGCGTAGGGTATGGGTTAGGGTTAGGGTTAGGGTTAGTGTTAGGGTTAGGGCTCGGTTCAGGGTACGGGTTAGGATTAGGGTACGTGTTAGGGTTAGGGTAGGGGTTAGGGTTAGGGTACGCGTTAGGGTTAGGGTAGTTATTAAACCTATCCCACTCTCTAGATACCCCTTAGCACGTAAAGGAATATTATTTGGGGGTCCAGCCATGGAGAAGAGTTTAGACAGTAGGATAAGATAAGGAACACACCCATTATAAAGAAATCACATTAGGATTCTGTTTTTAAGCCGTTCCTTAAAACACTAGTGCTTAGGAAATCTATTGGAGGCAGAAGCAGTCAAGGGTAGCCTAGGGTTAGGGTTAGGCTTACGGTTAGGCTTAGGGTACGGCTTAGGGTACGGGTTCGGGGAGGGGTTCGGGTACGGCGTAGGGTATGGGTTAGGGTTAGGGTTAGGGTTAGTGTTAGGGTTAGGGCTCGGTTCAGGGTACGGGTTAGGATTAGGGTACGTGTTAGGGTTAGGGTAGGGGTTAGGGTTAGGGTACACGTTAGGGTTAGGGTAGTTAGTAAACCTATCCCACTCTCTAGATACCCCTTAGCACGTAAAGGAATATTATTTGGGGGTGCAGCCGTGGAGAAGAGTTTAGACACTAGGATAAGATAACGAACACACCCATTATAAAGAAATCACATTAGGATTCTCTTTTTAAGCTGTTCCTTCAAACACTAGTGCTTAGGAAATCTATTGGAGGCAGAAGCAGTCAAGGGTAGCCTAGGGTTAGGGTTAGGCTTAGGGTTAGGGTTAGGGTACGGCTTAGGGTACGGGTTCGGGGAGGGGTTCGGGTACGGTGTAGGGTATGGGTTAGGGTTAGGGTTAGGGTTAGTGTTAGGGTTAGGGCTCGGTTTAGGGTACGGGTTAGGATTAGGGTACGGGTTAGGGTTAGGGTAGGGGTTAGGGTTAGGGTACGCGTTAGGATTAGGGTAGTTATTAAACCTATCCCACTCTCTAGATACCCCTTAGCACGTAAAGGAATATTATTTGGGGGTCCAGCCATGGAGAAGAGTTTAGACACTAGGATAAGATAAGGAACACACCCATTATAAAGAAATCACATTAGGATTCTCTTTTTAAGCTGTTCCTTCAAACACTAGTGCTTAGGAAATCTATTGGAGGCAGAAGCAGTCAAGGGTAGCCTAGGGTTAGGGTTAGGCTTAGGGTTAGGCTTAGGGTACGGCTTAGGGTACGGTTTCGGTGAGGGGTTCGGGTACGGTGTAGGGTATGGGTTAGGGTTAGGGTTAGGGTTAGTGTTAGGGTTAGGGCTCAGTTTAGGTTACGGGTTAGGATTAGGGTACGTGTTAGGGTTAGGGTAGGGGTTAGGGTTAGGGTACGCGTTAGGGTTAGGGTAGTTATTAAACCTATCCCACTCTCTAGATACCCCTTAGCACGTAAAGGAATATTATTTGGGGGTCCAGCCATGGAGAAGAGTTTAGACACTAGGATAAGATAAGGAACACATCCATTATAAAGAAATCACATTAGGATTCTGTTTTTAAGCCGTTCCTTAAAACACTAGTGCTTAGGAAATCTATTGGAGGCAGAAGCAGTCAAGGGTAGCCTACGGTTAGGGTTAGGCTTAGGGTTAGGCTTAGGGTACGGCTTAGGCTACGGGTTCGGGGAGGGGTTCGGGTACGGCGTAGGGTATGGGTTAGGGTTAGGGTTAGGGTTAGTGTTAGGGTTAGGGCTCGGTTTAGGGTACGGGTTAGGATTAGGGTACGTGTTAGGGTTAGGGTAGGGGTTAGGGTTAGGGTACGCGTTAGGGTTAGGGTAGTTATTAAACCTATCCCACTCTCTAGATACCCCTTAGCACGTAAAGGAATATTATTTGGGGGTCCAGCCATGGAGAAGAGTTTAGACACTAGGATAAGATAAGGAACACACCCATTATAAAGAAATCACATTAGGATTCTCTTTTTAAGCTGTTCCTTCAAACACTAGTGCTTAGGAAATCTATTGGAGGCAGAAGCAGTCAAGGGTAGCCTAGGGTTAGGGTTAGGCTTAGGGTTAGGCTTTGGGTACGGCTTAGGGTACGGGTTCGGGGAGGGGTTCGGGTACGGCGTAGGGTATGGGTTAGGGTTAGGGTTAGGGTTAGTGTTAGGGTTAGGGCTCGGTTCAGGGTATGGGTTAGGATTAGGGTACGTGTTAGGGTTAGGGAAGGTGTTAGGGTTAGGGTACGCGTTAGGGTTAGGGTAGTTATTAAACCTATCCCACTCTCTAGATACCCCTTAGCACGTAAAGGAATATTATTTGCGGGTCCAGCCATGGAGAAGAGTTTAGACACTAGGATAAAATAAGGAACACATACATTATAAAGAAATCACATTAGGATTCTCTTTTTAAGTTGTTCCTTAAAACACTAGTGCTTAGGAAATCTATTGGAGGCAGAAGCAGTCAAGGGTAGCCTAGGGTTAGGGATAGGCTTAGGGTTAGGTTTAGGGTACGGCTTAGGGTAGGGGTTCGGGGAGGGGTTCGGGTACGGCGTAGGGTATGGGTTAGGGTTAGGGTTAGGGTTAGTGTTAGGGTTAGGGCTCGGTTCAGGGTACGGGTTAGGATTAGGGTACGTGTTAGGGTTAGGGTAGGGGTTAGGGTTAGGGTACGTGTTAGGGTTAGGGTAGTTATTAAACCTATCCCACTCTCTAGATACCCCTTAGCACGTAAAGGAATATTATTTGGGGGTCCAGCCATGGAGAAGAGTTTAGACACTAGGATAAGATAAGGAACCCACCCATTATAAAGAAATCACATTAGGATTCTCTTTTTAAGCTGTTCCTTCAAACACTAGTGCTTAGGAAATCTATTGGAGGCAGAAGCAGTCAAGGGTAGCCTAGGGTTAGGGTTAGGCTTAGGGTTTGGCTTAGGGTACGGATTAGGCTACGGGTTCGGGGAAGGGTTCGGGTACGGCGTAGGGTATGGGTTAGGGTTAGGGTTAGGGTTAGTGTTAGGGTTAGGGCTCGGTTTAGGGTACGGGTTAGGATTAGGGTACGTGTTAGGGTTATGGTAGTGGTTAGGGTTAGGGTACGCGTTCGGGTTAGGGTAGTTATTAAACCTATCCCACTCTCTAGATACCCCTTAGCACGTAAAGGAATATTATTTGAGGGTCCAGCCATGGAGAAGAGTTTAGACACTAGGATAAAATAAGGAACACATACGTTATAAAGAAATCACATTAGGATTCTCTTTTTAACTGTTCCTTAAAACACTAGTGCTTAGGAAATCTATTGGAGGCAGAAGCAGTCAAGGGTAGCCTAGGGTTAGGGTTAGGCTTAGGGTTAGGCTTAGGGTACGGCTTAGGATAGGGGTTCGGGGAGGGGTTCGGGTACGGCGTAGGGTATGGGTTAGGGTTAGGGTTAGGGTTCGTGTTAGGGTTAGGGCTCGGTTTAGGGTACGGGTTACGATTAGGGTACGTGTTAGGGTTAGGGTAGGGGTTAGGGTTAGGGTACGCGTTAGGGTTAGGGTAGTTATTAAACCTATCCCACTTTCTAGATACCCCTTAGCACGTAAAGGAATATTATTTGGGGGTCCAGCCATGGAGAAGAGTTTAGACACTAGGATAAGATAAGGAACACATCCATTATAAAGAAATCACATTAGGATTCTGTTTTTAAGCCGTTCCTTAAAACACTAGTGCTTAGGAAATCTATTGGAGGCAGAAGCAGTCAAGGGTAGCCTAGGGTTAGGGTTAGGCTTAGGGTTAGGCTTAGGGTACGGCTTAGGCTACGGGTTCGGGGAGGGGTTCGGGTACGGCGTAGGGTATGGGTTAGGGTTAGGGTTAGGGTTAGTGTTAGGGTTAGGGCTCGGTTTAGGGTACGGGTTAGGATTAGGGTACGTGTTAGGGTTAGGGTAGGGGTTAGGGTTAGGGTACGCGTTAGGGTTAGGGTAGTTATTAAACCTATCCCACTCTCTAGATACCCCTTAGCACGTAAAGGAATATTATTTGGGGGTCCAGCCATGGAGAAGAGTTTAGACACTAGGATAAGATAAGGAACACACCCATTACAAAGAAATCACATTAGGATTCTCTTTTTAAGCTGTTCCTTCAAACACTAGTGCTTAGGAAATCTATTGGAGGCAGAAGCAGTCAAGGGTAGCCTAGGGTTAGGGTTAGGCTTAGGGTTAGGCTTTGGGTACGGCTTAGGGTACGGGTTCGGGGAGGGGTTCGGGTACGGCGTAGGGTATGGGTTAGGGTTAGGGTTAGGGTTAGTGTTAGGGTTAGGGCTCGGTTCAGGGTATGGGTTAGGATTAGGGTACGTGTTAGGGTTAGGGAAGGGGTTAGGGTTAGGGTACGCGTTAGGGTTAGGGTAGTTATTAAACCTATCCCACTCTCTAGATACCCCTTAGCACGTAAAGGAATATTATTTGCGGGTCCAGCCATGGAGAAGAGTTTAGACACTAGGATAAAATAAGGAACACATACATTATAAAGAAATGACATTAGGATTCTCTTTTTAAGTTGTTCCTTAAAACACTAGTGCTTAGGAAATCTATTGGAGGCAGAAGCAGTCAAGGGTAGCCTAGGGTTAGGGTTAGGCTTAGGGTTAGGTTTAGGGTACGGCTTAGGGTAGGGGTTCGGGGAGGGTTTCGGGTACGGCGTAGGGTATGGGTTAGGGTTAGGGTTAGGGTTCGTGTTAGTGTTAGGGCTCGGTTTAGGGTACGGGTTAGGATTAGGGTACGTGTTAGGGTTAGGGTAGGGGTTAGGGTTAGGGTACGCATTAGGGTTAGGGTAGTTAGTAAACCTATCCCACTCTCTAGATACCCCTTAGCACGTAAAGGAATATTATTTGCGGGTCCAGCCATGGAGAAGAGTTTAGACACTAGGATAAGATAAGGAACACACCCATTATAAAGAAATCACATTAGGATTCTGTTTTTAAGCCGTTCCTTCAAACACTAGTGCTTAGGAAATCTATTGGAGGCAGAAACAGTCAAGGGTAGCCTAGGGTTAGGGTTAGGCTTAGGGTTAGGCTTAGGGTACGGCTTAGGGTACGGGTTCGGGGAGGGGTTCGGGTACGGCGTAGGGTATGGGTTAGGGTTAGGGTTAGGGTTAGTGTTAGGGTTAGGGCTCGGTTCAGGGTACGGGTTAGGATTAGGGTACGTGTTAGGGTTAGGGTAGGGGTTAGGGTTAGGGTACGTGTTAGGGTTAGGGTAGTTATTAAACCTATCCCACTCTCTAGATACCCCTTAGCACGTAAAGGAATATTATTTGGGGGTCCAGCCATGGAGAAGAGTTTAGACACTAGGATAAGATAAGGAACACACCCATTATAAAGAAATCACATTAGGATTCTCTTTTTAAGCTGTTCCTTCAAACACTAGTGCTTAGGAAATCTATTGGAGGCAGAAGCAGTCAAGGGTAGCCTAGGGTTAGGGTTAGGCTTAGGGTTTGGCTTAGGGTACGGATTAGGCTACGGGTTCGGGGAAGGGTTCGGGTACGGCGTAGGGTATGGGTTAGGGTTAGGGTTAGGGTTAGTGTTAGGGTTAGGGCTCGGTATAGGTTACGGGTTAGGATTAGGGTACGTGTTAGGGTTATGGTAGTGGTTAGGGTTAGGGTACGCGTTCGGGTTAGGGTAGTTATTAAACCTATCCCACTCTCTAGATACCCCTTAGCACGTAAAGGAATATTATTTGAGGGTCCAGCCATGGAGAAGAGTTTAGACACTAGGATAAAATAAGGAACACATACGTTATAAAGAAATCACATTAGGATTCTCTTTTTAACTGTTCCTTAAAACACTAGTGCTTAGGAAATCTATTGGAGGCAGAAGCAGTCAAGGGTAGCCTAGGGTTAGGGTTAGGCTTAGGGTTAGGCTTAGGGTACGGCTTAGGGTAGGGGTTCGGGGATGGGTTCGGGTACGGCGTAGGGTATGGGTTAGGGTTAGGGTTAGGGTTCGTGTTAGGGTTAGGGCTCGGTTTAGGGTACGGGTTACGATTAGGGTACGTGTTAGGGTTAGGGTAGGGGTTAGGGTTAGGGTACGCGTTAGGGTTAGGGTAGTTATTAAACCTATCCCACTTTCTAGATACCCCTTAGCACGTAAAGGAATATTATTTGGGGGTCCAGCCATGGAGAAGTGTTTAGACACTAGGATAAGATAAGGAACACACCCATTATAAAGAAATCACATTAGGATTCTCTTTTTAAGCTGTTCCTTAAAACACTAGTGCTTAGGAAATCTATTGGAGACAGAAGCAGTCAAGGGTAGCCTAGGGTTAGGGTTAGGCTTAGTGTTAGGCTTAGGGTACGGCTTAGGGTACGGGTTCGGGGAAGGGTTCGGGTACGGCGTAGGGTATGGGTTAGGGTTAGGGTTAGGGTTAGTGTTAGGGTTAGGGCTCGGTTCAGGGTAAGGGTTAGGATTAGGGTACGTGTTAGGGTTAGGGTAGGGGTTAGGGTTAGGGTACGTGTTAGGGTTAGGGTAGTTATTAAACCTATCCCACTCTCTAGATACCCCTTAGCACGTAAAGGAATATTATTTGGGGGTCCAGCCATGGAGAAGAGTTTAGACACTAGGATAAGATAAGGAACACACCCATTATAAAGAAATCACATTAGGATTCTCTTTTTAAGCTGTTCCTTCAAACACTAGTGCTTAGGAAATCTATTGGAGGCAGAAGCAGTCAAGGGTAGCCTAGGGTTAGGGTTAGGCTTAGGGTTAGGCTTAGGGTACGGCTTAGGCTACGGGTTCGGGGAGGGGTTCGGGTACGGCGTAGGGTATGGGTTAGGGTTAGGGTTAGGGTTAGTGTTAGGGTTAGGGCTCGGTTTAGGGTACGGGTTAGGATTAGGGTACGTGTTAGGGTTAGGGTAGGGGTTAGGGTTAGGGTACGCGTTAGGGTTAGGGTAGTTATTAAACCTATCCCACTCTCTAGATACCCCTTAGCACGTAAAGGAATATTATTTGGGGGTCCAGCCATGGAGAAGAGTTTAGACACTAGGATAAGATAAGGAACACACCCATTATAAAGAAATCACATTAGGATTCTCTTTTTAAGCTGTTCCTTCAAACACTAGTGCTTAGGAAATCTATTGGAGGCAGAAGCAGTCAAGGGTAGCCTAGGGTTAGGGTTAGGCTTAGGGTTAGGCTTAGGGTACGGCTTAGGGTACGGGTTCGGGGAGGGGTTCGGGTACGGCGTAGGGTATGGGTTAGGGTTAGGGTTAGGGTTAGTGTTAGGGTTAGGGCTCGGTTTAGTGTACGGTTTAGGATTAGGGTACGGGTTAGGGTTAGGGTAGGGGTTAGGGTTAGGGTACGCGTTAGGGTTAGGGTAGTTATTAAACCTATCCCACTCTCTAGATACCCCTTAGCACGTAAAGGAATATTATTTGGGGGTCCAGCCATGGAGAAGAGTTTAGACACTAGGATAAGATAAGGAACACACCCATTATAAAGAAATCACATTAGGATTCTCTTTTTAAGCTGTTCCTTCAAACACTAGTGCTTAGGAAATCTATTGGAGGCAGAAGCAGTCAAGGGTAGCCTAGGGTTAGGGTTAGGCTTAGGGTTAGGCTTAGGGTACGGCTTAGGGTACGGTTTCGGGGAGGGGTTCGGGTACGGTGTAGGGTATGGGTTAGGGTTAGGGTTAGGGTTAGTGTTAGGGTTAGGGCTCAGTTTAGGGTACGGGTTAGGATTAGGGTACGTGTTAGGGTTAGGGTAGGGGTTAGGGTTAGGGTACGCGTTAGGGTTAGGGTAGTTATTAAACCTATCCCACTCTCTAGATACCCCTTAGCACGTAAAGGAATATTATTTGGGGGTCCAGCCATGGAGAAGAGTTTAGACACTAGGATAAGATAAGGAACACACCCATTATAAAGAAATCACATTAGGATTCTGTTTTTAAGCCGTTCCTTAAAACACTAGTGCTTAGGAAATCTATTGGAGGCAGAAGCAGTCAAGGGTAGCCTAGGGTTAGGGTTAGGCTTAGGGTTAGGCTTAGGGTACGGCTTAGGGTACGGGTTCGGGGAGGGGTTCGGGTACGGCGTAGGGTATGGGTTAGGGTTTGGGTTAGGGTTAGTGTTAGGGTTAGGGCTCGGTTCAGGGTACGGGTTAGGATTAGGGTACGTGTTAGGGTTAGGGTAGGGGTTAGGGTTAGGGTACGTGTTAGGGTTAGGGTAGTTATTAAACCTATCCCACTCTGTAGATACCCCTTAGCACGTAAAGGAATATTATTTGGGGGTCCAGCCATGGAGAAGAGTTTAGACACTAGGATAAGATAAGGAACACACCCATTATAAAGAAATCACATTAGGATTCTGTTTTTAAGCCGTTCCTTAAAACACTAGTGCTTAGGAAATCTATTGGAGGCAGAAGCAGTCAAGGGTAGCCTAGGGTTAGGGTTAGGCTTAGGGTTAGGCTTAGGGTACGGCTTAGGGTACGGGTTCGGGGAGGTGTTCGGGTACGGCGTAGGGTATGGGTTAGGGTTAGGGTTAGGGTTAGTGTTAGGGTTAGGGCTCGGTTCAGGGTACGGGTTAGGATTAGGGTACGTGTTAGGGTTAGGGTAGGGGTTAGGGTTAGGGTACGTGTTAGGGTTAGGGTAGTTATTAAACCGATCCCACTCTCTAGATACCCCTTAGCACGTAAAGGAATATTATTTGGGGGTCCAGCCATGGAGAAGAGTTTAGACACTAGGATAAGATAAGGAACACACCCATTATAAAGAAATCACATTAGGATTCTCTTTTTAAGCTGTTCCTTCAAACACTAGTGCTTAGGAAATCTGTTGGAGGCAGAAGCAGTCAAGGGTAGCCTAGGGTTAGGGTTAGGCTTAGGGTTAGGCTTAGGGTACGGCTTAGGGTACGGGTTTGGGGAGGGGTTCGGGTACGGTGTAGGGTATGGGGTAGGGTTAGGTTTAGGGTTAGTGTTAGGGTTAGGGCTCGGTTTAGGGTACGGGTTAGGATTAGGGTACGTGTTAGGGTTAGGGTAGGGGTTAGGGTTAGGGTACGCGTTAGGGTTAGGGTAGTTATTAAACCTATCCCACTCTCTAGATACCCCTTAGCACGTAAAGGAATATTATTTGCGGGTCCAGCCATGGAGAAGAGTTTAGACACTAGGATAAAATAAGGAACACATACATTATAAAGAAATCACATTAGGATTCTCTTTTTAAGCTGTTCCTTAAAACACTAGTGCTTAGGAAATCTATTGGAGGCAGAAGCAGTCAAGGGTAGCCTAGGGTTAGGGTTAGGCTTAGGTTTAGGGTTAGGGTACGGCTTAGGGTAGGGGTTCGGGGAGGGGTTCGGGTATGGTGTAGGGTATGGGTTAGGGTTAGGGTTAGGGTTCGTGTTAGGGTTAGGGCTCGGTTCAGGGTACGGGTTAGGATTAGGGTACGTGTTAGGGTTAGGGTAGGGGTTAGGGTTAGGGTACGCATTAGGGTTAGGGTAGTTATTAAACCTATCCCACTCTCTAGATACCCCTTAGCACGTAAAGGAATATTATTTGGGGGTCCAGCCATGGAGAAGAGTTTAGACACTAGGATAAGATAAGGAACACACCCATTATAAAGAAATCACATTAGGATTCTCTTTTTAAGCTGTTCCTTCAAACACGAGTGCTTAGGAAATCTATTGGAGGCAGAAGCAGTCAAGGGTAGCCTAGGGTTAGGGTTAGGCTTAGGGTTAGGCTTAGGGTACGGCTTAGGGTACGGTTTCGTGGAGGGTTTCGGGTACGGTGTAGGGTATGGGTTAGGGTTAGGGTTAGGGTTAGTGTTAGGGATAGGGCTCAGTTTAGGGTACGGGTTAGGATTAGGGTACGTGTTAGGGTTAGGGTAGGGGTTAGGGTTAGGGTACGCGTTAGGGTTAGGGTAGTTATTAAACCTATCCCACTCTCTAGATACCCCTTAGCACGTAAAGGAATATTATTTGGGGGTCCAGCCATGGAGAAGAGTTTAGACAGTAGGATAAGATAAGGAACACACCCATTATAAAGAAATCACATTAGGATTCTCTTTTTAAGCTGTTCCTTCAAACACTAGTGCTTAGGAAATCTATTGGAGGCAGAAGCAGTCAAGGGTAGCCTAGGGTTAGGGTTAGGCTTAGGGTTAGGGTTAGGGTACGGCTTAGGGTACGGGTTCGGGGAGGGGTTCGGGTACGGTGTAGGGTATGGGTTAGGGTTAGGGTTAGGGTTAGTGTTAGGGTTAGGGCTCGGTATAGGTTACGGGTTAGGATTAGGGTACGTGTTAGGGTTATGGTAGTGGTTAGGGTTAGGGTACGCGTTAGGGTTAGGGTAGTTATTAAACCTATCCCACTCTCTAGATACCCCTTAGCACGTAAAGGAATATTATTTGAGGGTCCAGCCATGGAGAAGAGTTTAGACACTAGGATAAAATAAGGAACACATACGTTATAAAGAAATCACATTAGGATTCTCTTTTTAACTGTTCCTTAAAACACTAGTGCTTAGGAAATCTATTGGAGGCAGAAGCAGTCAAGGGTAGCCTAGGGTTAGGGTTAGGCTTAGGGTTAGGCTTAGGGTACGGCTTAGGGTAGGGGTTCGGGGAGGGGTTCGGGTACGGCGTAGGGTATGGGTTAGGGTTAGGGTTAGGGTTCGTGTTAGGGTTAGGGCTCGGTTTAGGGTACGGGTTACGATTAGGGTACGTGTTAGGGTTAGGGTAGGGGTTAGGGTTAGGGTACGCGTTAGGGTTAGGGTAGTTATTAAACCTATCCCACTTTCTAGATACCCCTTAGCACGTAAAGGAATATTATTTGGGGGTCCAGCCATGGAGAAGAGTTTAGACACTAGGATAAGATAAGGAACACACCCATTATAAAGAAATCACATTAGGATTCTCTTTTTAAGCTGTTCCTTAAAACACTAGTGCTTAGGAAATCTATTGGAGACAGAAGCAGTCAAGGGTAGCCTAGGGTTAGGGTTAGGCTTAGTGTTAGGCTTAGGGTACGGCTTAGGGTACGGGTTCGGGGAGGGGTTCGGGTATGGCGTAGGGTATGGGTTAGGGTTAGGGTTAGGGTTAGTGTTAGGGTTAGGGCTCGGTTCAGGGTACGGGTTAGGATTAGGGTACGTGTTAGGGTTAGGGTAGGGGTTAGGGTTAGGGTACGCGTTAGGGTTAGGGTAGTTATTAAACCTATCCCACTCTCTAGATACCCCTTAGCACGTAAAGGAATATTATTTGGGGGTCCAGCCATGGAGAAGAGTTTAGACAGTAGGATAAGATAAGGAACACACCCATTATAAAGAAATCACATTAGGATTCTGTTTTTAAGCCGTTCCTTAAAACACTAGTGCTTAGGAAATCTATTGGAGGCAGAAGCAGTCAAGGGTAGCCTAGGGTTAGGGTTAGGCTTACGGTTAGGCTTAGGGTACGGCTTAGGGTACGGGTTCGGGGAGGGGTTCGGGTACGGCGTAGGGTATGGGTTAGGGTTAGGGTTAGGGTTAGTGTTAGGGTTAGGGCTCGGTTCAGGGTACGGGTTAGGATTAGGGTACGTGTTAGGGTTAGGGTAGGGGTTAGGGTTAGGGTACACGTTAGGGTTAGGGTAGTTAGTAAACCTATCCCACTCTCTAGATACCCCTTAGCACGTAAAGGAATATTATTTGGGGGTGCAGCCGTGGAGAAGAGTTTAGACACTAGGATAAGATAACGAACACACCCATTATAAAGAAATCACATTAGGATTCTCTTTTTAAGCTGTTCCTTCAAACACTAGTGCTTAGGAAATCTATTGGAGGCAGAAGCAGTCAAGGGTAGCCTAGGGTTAGGGTTAGGCTTAGGGTTAGGGTTAGGGTACGGCTTAGGGTACGGGTTCGGGGAGGGGTTCGGGTACGGTGTAGGGTATGGGTTAGGGTTAGGGTTAGGGTTAGTGTTAGGGTTAGGGCTCGGTATAGGTTACGGGTTAGGATTAGGGTACGTGTTAGGGTTATGGTAGTGGTTAGGGTTAGGGTACGCGTTAGGGTTAGGGTAGTTATTAAACCTATCCCACTCTCTAGATACCCCTTAGCACGTAAAGGAATATTATTTGAGGGTCCAGCCATGGAGAAGAGTTTAGACACTAGGATAAAATAAGGAACACATACGTTATAAAGAAATCACATTAGGATTCTCTTTTTAACTGTTCCTTAAAACACTAGTGCTTAGGAAATCTATTGGAGGCAGAAGCAGTCAAGGGTAGCCTAGGGTTAGGGTTAGGCTTAGGGTTAGGCTTAGGGTACGGCTTAGGGTAGGGGTTCGGGGAGGGGTTCGGGTACGGCGTAGGGTATGGGTTAGGGTTAGGGTTAGGGTTCGTGTTAGGGTTAGGGCTCGGTTTAGGGTACGGGTTACGATTAGGGTACGTGTTAGGGTTAGGGTAGGGGTTAGGGTTAGGGTACGCGTTAGGGTTAGGGTAGTTATTAAACCTATCCCACTTTCTAGATACCCCTTAGCACGTAAAGGAATATTATTTGGGGGTCCAGCCATGGAGAAGAGTTTAGACACTAGGATAAGATAAGGAACACACCCATTATAAAGAAATCACATTAGGATTCTCTTTTTAAGCTGTTCCTTAAAACACTAGTGCTTAGGAAATCTATTGGAGACAGAAGCAGTCAAGGGTAGCCTAGGGTTAGGGTTAGGCTTAGTGTTAGGCTTAGGGTACGGCTTAGGGTACGGGTTCGGGGAGGGGTTCGGGTACGGCGTAGGGTATGGGTTAGGGTTAGGGTTAGGGTTAGTGTTAGGGTTAGGGCTCGGTTCAGGGTACGGGTTAGGATTAGGGTACGTGTTAGGGTTAGGGTAGGGGTTAGGGTTAGGGTACGTGTTAGGGTTAGGGTAGTTATTAAACCTATCCCACTCTCTAGATACCCCTTAGCACGTAAAGGAATATTATTTGGGGGTCCAGCCATGGAGAAGAGTTTAGACACTAGGATAAGATAAGGAACACACCCATTATAAAGAAATCACATTAGGATTCTCTTTTTAAGCTGTTCCTTCAAACACTAGTGCTTAGGAAATCTATTGGAGGCAGAAGCAGTCAAGGGTAGCCTAGGGTTAGGGTTAGGCTTAGGGTTAGGCTTAGGGTACGGCTTAGGCTACGGGTTCGGGGAGGGGTTCGGGTACGGCGTAGGGTATGGGTTAGGGTTAGGGTTAGGGTTAGTGTTAGGGTTAGGGCTCGGTTTAGGGTACGGGTTAGGATTAGGGTACGTGTTAGGGTTAGGGTAGGGGTTAGGGTTAGGGTACGCGTTAGGGTTAGGGTAGTTATTAAACCTATCCCACTCTCTAGATACCCCTTAGCACGTAAAGGAATATTATTTGGGGGTCCAGCCATGGAGAAGAGTTTAGACACTAGGATAAGATAAGGAACACACCCATTATAAAGAAATCACATTAGGATTCTCTTTTTAAGCTGTTCCTTCAAACACTAGTGCTTAGGAAATCTATTGGAGGCAGAAGCAGTCAAGGGTAGCCTAGGGTTAGGGTTAGGCTTAGGGTTAGGCTTAGGGTACGGCTTAGGGTACGGGTTCGGGGAGGGGTTCGGGTACGGCGTAGGGTATGGGTTAGGGTTAGGGTTAGGGTTAGTGTTAGGGTTAGGGCTCGGTTTAGGGTACGGGTTAGGATTAGGGTACGGGTTAGGGTTAGGGTAGGGGTTAGGGTTAGGGTACGCGTTAGGGTTAGGGTAGTTATTAAACCTATCCCACTCTCTAGATACCCCTTAGCACGTAAAGGAATATTATTTGGGGGTCCAGCCATGGAGAAGAGTTTAGACACTAGGATAAGATAAGGAACACACCCATTATAAAGAAATCACATTAGGATTCTCTTTTTAAGCTGTTCCTTCAAACACTAGTGCTTAGGAAATCTATTGGAGGCAGAAGCAGTCAAGGGTAGCCTAGGGTTAGGGTTAGGCTTAGGGTTAGGCTTAGGGTACGGCTTAGGGTACGGTTTCGGTGAGGGGTTCGGGTACGGTGTAGGGTATGGGTTAGGGTTAGGGTTAGGGTTAGTGTTAGGGTTAGGGCTCAGTTTAGGTTACGGGTTAGGATTAGGGTACGTGTTAGGGTTAGGGTAGGGGTTAGGGTTAGGGTACGCGTTAGGGTTAGGGTAGTTATTAAACCTATCCCACTCTCTAGATACCCCTTAGCACGTAAAGGAATATTATTTGGGGGTCCAGCCATGGAGAAGAGTTTAGACAGTAGGATAAGATAAGGAACACACCCATTATAAAGAAATCACATTAGGATTCTGTTTTTAAGCCGTTCCTTAAAACACTAGTGCTTAGGAAATCTATTGGAGGCAGAAGCAGTCAAGGGTAGCCTAGGGTTAGGGTTAGGCTTAGGGTTAGGCTTAGGGTACGGCTTAGGGTACGGGTTCGGGGAGGGGTTCGGGTACGGCGTAGGGTATGGGTTAGGGTTAGGGTTAGGGTTAGTGTTAGGGTTAGGGCTCGGTTCAGGGTACGGGTTAGGATTAGGGTACGTGTTAGGGTTAGGGTAGGGGTTAGGGTTAGGGTACGTGTTAGGGTTAGGGTAGTTATTAAACCTATCCCACTCTCTAGATACCCCTTAGCACGTAAAGGAATATTATTTGGGGGTCCAGCCATGGAGAAGAGTTTAGACACTAGGATAAGATAAGGAACACATCCATTATAAAGAAATCACATTAGGATTCTGTTTTTAAGCCGTTCCTTAAAACACTAGTGCTTAGGAAATCTATTGGAGGCAGAAGCAGTCAAGGGTAGCCTACGGTTAGGGTTAGGCTTAGGGTTAGGCTTAGGGTACGGCTTAGGCTACGGGTTCGGGGAGGGGTTCGGGTACGGCGTAGGGTATGGGTTAGGGTTAGGGTTAGGGTTAGTGTTAGGGTTAGGGCTCGGTTTAGGGTACGGGTTAGGATTAGGGTACGTGTTAGGGTTAGGGTAGGGGTTAGGGTTAGGGTACGCGTTAGGTTTAGGGTAGTTATTAAACCTATCCCACTCTCTAGATACCCCTTAGCACGTAAAGGAATATTATTTGGGGGTCCAGCCATGGAGAAGAGTTTAGACACTAGGATAAGATAAGGAACACACCCATTATAAAGAAATCACATTAGGATTCTCTTTTTAAGCTGTTCCTTCAAACACTAGTGCTTAGGAAATCTATTGGAGGCAGAAGCAGTCAAGGGTAGCCTAGGGTTAGGGTTAGGCTTAGGGTTACGCTTTGGGTACGGCTTAGGGTACGGGTTCGGGGAGGGGTTCGGGTACGGCGTAGGGTATGGGTTAGGGTTAGGGTTAGGGTTAGTGTTAGGGTTAGGGCTCGGTTCAGGGTATGGGTTAGGATTAGGGTACGTGTTAGGGTTAGGGAAGGGGTTAGGGTTAGGGTACGCGTTAGGGTTAGGGTAGTTATTAAACCTATCCCACTCTCTAGATACCCCTTAGCACGTAAAGGAATATTATTTGCGGGTCCAGCCATGGAGAAGAGTTTAGACACTAGGATAAGATAAGGAACACACCCATTATAAAGAAATCACATTAGGATTCTCTTTTTAAGCTGTTCCTTCAAACACTAGTGCTTAGGAAATCTATTGGAGGCAGAAGCAGTCAAGGGTAGCCTAGGGTTAGGGTTAGGCTTAGGGTTAGGCTTTGGGTACGGCTTAGGGTACGGGTTCGGGGAGGGGTTCGGGTACGGCGTAGGGTATGGGTTAGGGTTAGGGTTAGGGTTAGTGTTAGGGTTAGGGCTCGGTTCAGGGTATGGGTTAGGATTAGGGTACGTGTTAGGGTTAGGGAAGGGGTTAGGGTTAGGGTACGCGTTAGGGTTAGGGTAGTTATTAAACCTATCCCACTCTCTAGATACCCCTTAGCACGTAAAGGAATATTATTTGCGGGTCCAGCCATGGAGAAGAGTTTAGACACTAGGATAAAATAAGGAACACATACATTATAAAGAAATCACATTAGGATTCTCTTTTTAAGTTGTTCCTTAAAACACTAGTGCTTAGGAAATCTATTGGAGGCAGAAGCAGTCAAGGGTAGCCTAGGGTTAGGGATAGGCTTAGGGTTAGGTTTAGGGTACGGCTTAGGGTAGGGGTTCGGGGAGGGGTTCGGGTACGGCGTAGGGTATGGGTTAGGGTTAGGGTTAGGGTTAGTGTTAGGGTTAGGGCTCGGTTCAGGGTACGGGTTAGGATTAGGGTACGTGTTAGGGTTAGGGTAGGGGTTAGGGTTAGGGTACGTGTTAGGGTTAGGGTAGTTATTAAACCTATCCCACTCTCTAGATACCCCTTAGCACGTAAAGGAATATTATTTGGGGGTCCAGCCATGGAGAAGAGTTTAGACACTAGGATAAGATAAGGAACCCACCCATTATAAAGAAATCACATTAGGATTCTCTTTTTAAGCTGTTCCTTCAAACACTAGTGCTTAGGAAATCTATTGGAGGCAGAAGCAGTCAAGGGTAGCCTAGGGTTAGGGTTAGGCTTAGGGTTTGGCTTAGGGTACGGATTAGGCTACGGGTTCGGGGAAGGGTTCGGGTACGGCGTAGGGTATGGGTTAGGGTTAGGGTTAGGGTTAGTGTTAGGGTTAGGGCTCGGTTTAGGGTACGGGTTAGGATTAGGGTACGTGTTAGGGTTATGGTAGTGGTTAGGGTTAGGGTACGCGTTCGGGTTAGGGTAGTTATTAAACCTATCCCACTCTCTAGATACCCCTTAGCACGTAAAGGAATATTATTTGAGGGTCCAGCCATGGAGAAGAGTTTAGACACTAGGATAAAATAAGGAACACATACGTTATAAAGAAATCACATTAGGATTCTCTTTTTAACTGTTCCTTAAAACACTAGTGCTTAGGAAATCTATTGGAGGCAGAAGCAGTCAAGGGTAGCCTAGGGTTAGGGTTAGGCTTAGGGTTAGGCTTAGGGTACGGCTTAGGGTAGGGGTTCGGGGAGGGGTTCGGGTACGGCGTAGGGTATGGGTTAGGGTTAGGGTTAGGGTTCGTGTTAGGGTTAGGGCTCGGTTTAGGGTACGGGTTACGATTAGGGTACGTGTTAGGGTTAGGGTAGGGGTTAGGGTTAGGGTACGCGTTAGGGTTAGGGTAGTTATTAAACCTATCCCACTTTCTAGATACCCCTTAGCACGTAAAGGAATATTATTTGGGGGTCCAGCCATGGAGAAGAGTTTAGACACTAGGATAAGATAAGGAACACATCCATTATAAAGAAATCACATTAGGATTCTGTTTTTAAGCTGTTCCTTCAAACACTAGTGCTTAGGAAATCTATTGGAGGCAGAAGCAGTCAAGGGTAGCCTAGGGTTAGGGTTAGGCTTAGGGTTAGGCTTTGGGTACGGCTTAGGGTACGGGTTCGGGGAGGGGTTCGGGTACGGCGTAGGGTATGGGTTAGGGTTAGGGTTAGGGTTAGTGTTAGGGTTAGGGCTCGGTTCAGGGTATGGGTTAGGATTAGGGTACGTGTTAGGGTTAGGGAAGGGGTTAGGGTTAGGGTACGCGTTAGGGTTAGGGTAGTTATTAAACCTATCCCACTCTCTAGATACCCCTTAGCACGTAAAGGAATATTATTTGCGGGTCCAGCCATGGAGAAGAGTTTAGACACTAGGATAAAATAAGGAACACATACATTATAAAGAAATCACATTAGGATTCTCTTTTTAAGTTGTTCCTTAAAACACTAGTGCTTAGGAAATCTATTGGAGGCAGAAGCAGTCAAGGGTAGCCTAGGGTTAGGGATAGGCTTAGGGTTAGGTTTAGGGTACGGCTTAGGGTAGGGGTTCGGGGAGGGGTTCGGGTACGGCGTAGGGTATGGGTTAGGGTTAGGGTTAGGGTTAGTGTTAGGGTTAGGGCTCGGTTCAGGGTACGGGTTAGGATTAGGGTACGTGTTAGGGTTAGGGTAGGGGTTAGGGTTAGGGTACGTGTTAGGGTTAGGGTAGTTATTAAACCTATCCCACTCTCTAGATACCCCTTAGCACGTAAAGGAATATTATTTGGGGGTCCAGCCATGGAGAAGAGTTTAGACACTAGGATAAGATAAGGAACCCACCCATTATAAAGAAATCACATTAGGATTCTCTTTTTAAGCTGTTCCTTCAAACACTAGTGCTTAGGAAATCTATTGGAGGCAGAAGCAGTCAAGGGTAGCCTAGGGTTAGGGTTAGGCTTAGGGTTTGGCTTAGGGTACGGATTAGGCTACGGGTTCGGGGAAGGGTTCGGGTACGGCGTAGGGTATGGGTTAGGGTTAGGGTTAGGGTTAGTGTTAGGGTTAGGGCTCGGTTTAGGGTACGGGTTAGGATTAGGGTACGTGTTAGGGTTATGGTAGTGGTTAGGGTTAGGGTACGCGTTCGGGTTAGGGTAGTTATTAAACCTATCCCACTCTCTAGATACCCCTTAGCACGTAAAGGAATATTATTTGAGGGTCCAGCCATGGAGAAGAGTTTAGACACTAGGATAAAATAAGGAACACATACGTTATAAAGAAATCACATTAGGATTCTCTTTTTAACTGTTCCTTAAAACACTAGTGCTTAGGAAATCTATTGGAGGCAGAAGCAGTCAAGGGTAGCCTAGGGTTAGGGTTAGGCTTAGGGTTAGGCTTAGGGTACGGCTTAGGGTAGGGGTTCGGGGAGGGGTTCGGGTACGGCGTAGGGTATGGGTTAGGGTTAGGTTTAGGGTTCGTGTTAGGGTTAGGGCTCGGTTTAGGGTACGGGTTACGATTAGGGTACGTGTTAGGGTTAGGGTAGGGGTTAGGGTTAGGGTACGCGTTAGGGTTAGGGTAGTTATTAAACCTATCCCACTTTCTAGATACCCCTTAGCACGTAAAGGAATATTATTTGGGGGTCCAGCCATGGAGAAGAGTTTAGACACTAGGATAAGATAAGGAACACATCCATTATAAAGAAATCACATTAGGATTCTGTTTTTAAGCCGTTCCTTAAAACACTAGTGCTTAGGAAATCTATTGGAGGCAGAAGCAGTCAAGGGTAGCCTAGGGTTAGGGTTAGGCTTAGGGTTAGGCTTAGGGTACGGCTTAGGCTACGGGTTCGGGGAGGGGTTCGGGTACGGCGTAGGGTATGGGTTAGGGTTAGGGTTAGGGTTAGTGTTAGGGTTAGGGCTCGGTTTAGGGTACGGGTTAGGATTAGGGTACGTGTTAGGGTTAGGGTAGGGGTTAGGGTTAGGGTACGCGTTAGGGTTAGGGTAGTTATTAAACCTATCCCACTCTCTAGATACCCCTTAGCACGTAAAGGAATATTATTTGGGGGTCCAGCCATGGAGAAGAGTTTAGACACTAGGATAAGATAAGGAACACACCCATTATAAAGAAATCACATTAGGATTCTCTTTTTAAGCTGTTCCTTCAAACACTAGTGCTTAGGAAATCTATTGGAGGCAGAAGCAGTCAAGGGTAGCCTAGGGTTAGGGTTAGGCTTAGGGTTAGGCTTTGGGTACGGCTTAGGGTACGGGTTCGGGGAGGGGTTCGGGTACGGCGTAGGGTATGGGTTAGGGTTAGGGTTAGGGTTAGTGTTAGGGTTAGGGCTCGGTTCAGGGTATGGGTTAGGATTAGGGTACGTGTTAGGGTTAGGGAAGGGGTTAGGGTTAGGGTACGCGTTAGGGTTAGGGTAGTTATTAAACCTATCCCACTCTCTAGATACCCCTTAGCACGTAAAGGAATATTATTTGCGGGTCCAGCCATGGAGAAGAGTTTAGACACTAGGATAAAATAAGGAACACATACATTATAAAGAAATGACATTAGGATTCTCTTTTTAAGTTGTTCCTTAAAACACTAGTGCTTAGGAAATCTATTGGAGGCAGAAGCAGTCAAGGGTAGCCTAGGGTTAGGGTTAGGCTTAGGGTTAGGTTTAGGGTACGGCTTAGGGTAGGGGTTCGGGGAGGGTTTCGGGTACGGCGTAGGGTATGGGTTAGGGTTAGGGTTAGGGTTCGTGTTAGGGTTAGGGCTCGGTTTAGGGTACGGGTTAGGATTAGGGTACGTGTTAGGGTTAGGGTAGGGGTTAGGGTTAGGGTACGCATTAGGGTTAGGGTAGTTAGTAAACCTATCCCACTCTCTAGATACCCCTTAGCACGTAAAGGAATATTATTTGCGGGTCCAGCCATGGAGAAGAGTTTAGACACTAGGATAAGATAAGGAACACACCCATTATAAAGAAATCACATTAGGATTCTGTTTTTAAGCCGTTCCTTCAAACACTAGTGCTTAGGAAATCTATTGGAGGCAGAAGCAGTCAAGGGTAGCCTAGGGTTAGGGTTAGGCTTAGGGTTAGGCTTAGGGTACGGCTTAGGGTACGGGTTCGGGGAGGGGTTCGTGTACGGCGTAGGGTATGGGTTAGGGTTAGGGTTAGGGTTAGTGTTAGGGTTAGGGCTCGGTTCAGGGTACGGGTTAGGATTAGGGTACGTGTTAGGGTTAGGGTAGGGGTTAGGGTTAGGGTACGTGTTAGGGTTAGGGTAGTTATTAAACCTATCCCACTCTCTAGATACCCCTTAGCACGTAAAGGAATATTATTTGGGGGTCCAGCCATGGAGAAGAGTTTAGACACTAGGATAAGATAAGGAACACACCCATTATAAAGAAATCACATTAGGATTCTCTTTTTAAGCTGTTCCTTCAAACACTAGTGCTTAGGAAATCTATTGGAGGCAGAAGCAGTCAAGGGTAGCCTAGGGTTAGGGTTAGGCTTAGGGTTTGGCTTAGGGTACGGATTAGGCTACGGGTTCGGGGAAGGGTTCGGGTACGGCGTAGGGTATGGGTTAGGGTTAGGGTTAGGGTTAGTGTTAGGGTTAGGGCTCGGTATAGGTTACGGGTTAGGATTAGGGTACGTGTTAGGGTTATGGTAGTGGTTAGGGTTAGGGTACGCGTTCGGGTTAGGGTAGTTATTAAACCTATCCCACTCTCTAGATACCCCTAAGCACGTAAAGGAATATTATTTGAGGGTCCAGCCATGGAGAAGAGTTTAGACACTAGGATAAAATAAGGAACACATACGTTATAAAGAAATCACATTAGGATTCTCTTTTTAACTGTTCCTTAAAACACTAGTGCTTAGGAAATCTATTGGAGGCAGAAGCAGTCAAGGGTAGCCTAGGGTTAGGGTTAGGCTTAGGGTTAGGCTTAGGGTACGGCTTAGGGTAGGGGTTCGGGGAGGGGTTCGGGTACGGCGTAGGGTATGGGTTAGGGTTAGGGTTAGGGTTCGTGTTAGGGTTAGGGCTCGGTTTAGGGTACGGGTTACGATTAGGGTACGTGTTAGGGTTAGGGTAGGGGTTAGGGTTAGGGTACGCGTTAGGGTTAGGGTAGTTATTAAACCTATCCCACTTTCTAGATACCCCTTAGCACGTAAAGGAATATTATTTGGGGGTCCAGCCATGGAGAAGAGTTTAGACACTAGGATAAGATAAGGAACACATCCATTATAAAGAAATCACATTAGGATTCTGTTTTTAAGCCGTTCCTTAAAACACTAGTGCTTAGGAAATCTATTGGAGGCAGAAGCAGTCAAGGGTAGCCTAGGGTTAGGGTTAGGCTTAGGGTTAGGCTTAGGGTACGGCTTAGGCTACGGGTTCGGGGAGGGGTTCGGGTACGGCGTAGGGTATGGGTTAGGGTTAGGGTTAGGGTTAGTGTTAGGGTTAGGGCTCGGTTTAGGGTACGGGTTAGGATTAGGGTACGTGTTAGGGTTAGGGTAGGGGTTAGGGTTAGGGTACGCGTTAGGGTTAGGGTAGTTATTAAACCTATCCCACTCTCTAGATACCCCTTAGCACGTAAAGGAATATTATTTGGGGGTCCAGCCATGGAGAAGAGTTTAGACACTAGGATAAGATAAGGAACACACCCATTATAAAGAAATCACATTAGGATTCTCTTTTTAAGCTGTTCCTTCAAACACTAGTGCTTAGGAAATCTATTGGAGGCAGAAGCAGTCAAGGGTAGCCTAGGGTTAGGGTTAGGCTTAGGGTTAGGCTTTGGGTACGGCTTAGGGTACGGGTTCGGGGAGGGGTTCGGGTACGGCGTAGGGTATGGGTTAGGGTTAGGGTTAGGGTTAGTGTTAGGGTTAGGGCTCGGTTCAGGGTATGGGTTAGGATTAGGGTACGTGTTAGGGTTAGGGAAGGGGTTAGGGTTAGGGTACGCGTTAGGGTTAGGGTAGTTATTAAACCTATCCCACTCTCTAGATACCCCTTAGCACGTAAAGGAATATTATTTGCGGGTCCAGCCATGGAGAAGAGTTTAGACACTAGGATAAGATAAGGAACACACCCATTATAAAGAAATCACATTAGGATTCTCTTTTTAAGCTGTTCCTTCAAACACTAGTGCTTAGGAAATCTATTGGAGGCAGAAGCAGTCAAGGGTAGCCTAGGGTTAGGGTTAGGCTTAGGGTTAGGCTTTGGGTACGGCTTAGGGTACGGGTTCGGGGAGGGGTTCGGGTACGGCGTAGGGTATGGGTTAGGGTTAGGGTTAGGGTTAGTGTTAGGGTTAGGGCTCGGTTCAGGGTATGGGTTAGGATTAGGGTACGTGTTAGGGTTAGGGAAGGGGTTAGGGTTAGGGTACGCGTTAGGGTTAGGGTAGTTATTAAACCTATCCCACTCTCTAGATACCCCTTAGCACGTAAAGGAATATTATTTGCGGGTCCAGCCATGGAGAAGAGTTTAGACACTAGGATAAAATAAGGAACACATACATTATAAAGAAATCACATTAGGATTCTCTTTTTAAGTTGTTCCTTAAAACACTAGTGCTTAGGAAATCTATTGGAGGCAGAAGCAGTCAAGGGTAGCCTAGGGTTAGGGATAGGCTTAGGGTTAGGTTTAGGGTACGGCTTAGGGTAGGGGTTCGGGGAGGGGTTCGGGTACGGCGTAGGGTATGGGTTAGGGTTAGGGTTAGGGTTAGTGTTAGGGTTAGGGCTCGGTTCAGGGTACGGGTTAGGATTAGGGTACGTGTTAGGGTTAGGGTAGGGGTTAGGGTTAGGGTACGTGTTAGGGTTAGGGTAGTTATTAAACCTATCCCACTCTCTAGATACCCCTTAGCACGTAAAGGAATATTATTTGGGGGTCCAGCCATGGAGAAGAGTTTAGACACTAGGATAAGATAAGGAACCCACCCATTATAAAGAAATCACATTAGGATTCTCTTTTTAAGCTGTTCCTTCAAACACTAGTGCTTAGGAAATCTATTGGAGGCAGAAGCAGTCAAGGGTAGCCTAGGGTTAGGGTTAGGCTTAGGGTTTGGCTTAGGGTACGGATTAGGCTACGGGTTCGGGGAAGGGTTCGGGTACGGCGTAGGGTATGGGTTAGGGTTAGGGTTAGGGTTAGTGTTAGGGTTAGGGCTCGGTTTAGGGTACGGGTTAGGATTAGGGTACGTGTTAGGGTTATGGTAGTGGTTAGGGTTAGGGTACGCGTTCGGGTTAGGGTAGTTATTAAACCTATCCCACTCTCTAGATACCCCTTAGCACGTAAAGGAATATTATTTGAGGGTCCAGCCATGGAGAAGAGTTTAGACACTAGGATAAAATAAGGAACACATACGTTATAAAGAAATCACATTAGGATTCTCTTTTTAACTGTTCCTTAAAACACTAGTGCTTAGGAAATCTATTGGAGGCAGAAGCAGTCAAGGGTAGCCTAGGGTTAGGGTTAGGCTTAGGGTTAGGCTTAGGGTACGGCTTAGGGTAGGGGTTCGGGGAGGGGTTCGGGTACGGCGTAGGGTATGGGTTAGGGTTAGGGTTAGGGTTCGTGTTAGGGTTAGGGCTCGGTTTAGGGTACGGGTTACGATTAGGGTACGTGTTAGGGTTAGGGTAGGGGTTAGGGTTAGGGTACGCGTTAGGGTTAGGGTAGTTATTAAACCTATCCCACTTTCTAGATACCCCTTAGCACGTAAAGGAATATTATTTGGGGGTCCAGCCATGGAGAAGAGTTTAGACACTAGGATAAGATAAGGAACACATCCATTATAAAGAAATCACATTAGGATTCTGTTTTTAAGCTGTTCCTTCAAACACTAGTGCTTAGGAAATCTATTGGAGGCAGAAGCAGTCAAGGGTAGCCTAGGGTTAGGGTTAGGCTTAGGGTTAGGCTTTGGGTACGGCTTAGGGTACGGGTTCGGGGAGGGGTTCGGGTACGGCGTAGGGTATGGGTTAGGGTTAGGGTTAGGGTTAGTGTTAGGGTTAGGGCTCGGTTCAGGGTATGGGTTAGGATTAGGGTACGTGTTAGGGTTAGGGAAGGGGTTAGGGTTAGGGTACGCGTTAGGGTTAGGGTAGTTATTAAACCTATCCCACTCTCTAGATACCCCTTAGCACGTAAAGGAATATTATTTGCGGGTCCAGCCATGGAGAAGAGTTTAGACACTAGGATAAAATAAGGAACACATACATTATAAAGAAATCACATTAGGATTCTCTTTTTAAGTTGTTCCTTAAAACACTAGTGCTTAGGAAATCTATTGGAGGCAGAAGCAGTCAAGGGTAGCCTAGGGTTAGGGATAGGCTTAGGGTTAGGTTTAGGGTACGGCTTAGGGTAGGGGTTCGGGGAGGGGTTCGGGTACAGCGTAGGGTATGGGTTAGGGTTAGGGTTAGGGTTAGTGTTAGGGTTAGGGCTCGGTTCAGGGTACGGGTTAGGATTAGGGTACGTGTTAGGGTTAGGGTAGGGGTTAGGGTTAGGGTACGTGTTAGGGTTAGGGTAGTTATTAAACCTATCCCACTCTCTAGATACCCCTTAGCACGTAAAGGAATATTATTTGGGGGTCCAGCCATGGAGAAGAGTTTAGACACTAGGATAAGATAAGGAACCCACCCATTATAAAGAAATCACATTAGGATTCTCTTTTTAAGCTGTTCCTTCAAACACTAGTGCTTAGGAAATCTATTGGAGGCAGAAGCAGTCAAGGGTAGCCTAGGGTTAGGGTTAGGCTTAGGGTTTGGCTTAGGGTACGGATTAGGCTACGGGTTCGGGGAAGGGTTCGGGTACGGCGTAGGGTATGGGTTAGGGTTAGGGTTAGGGTTAGTGTTAGGGTTAGGGCTCGGTTTAGGGTACGGGTTAGGATTAGGGTACGTGTTAGGGTTATGGTAGTGGTTAGGGTTAGGGTACGCGTTCGGGTTAGGGTAGTTATTAAACCTATCCCACTCTCTAGATACCCCTTAGCACGTAAAGGAATATTATTTGAGGGTCCAGCCATGGAGAAGAGTTTAGACACTAGGATAAAATAAGGAACACATACGTTATAAAGAAATCACATTAGGATTCTCTTTTTAACTGTTCCTTAAAACACTAGTGCTTAGGAAATCTATTGGAGGCAGAAGCAGTCAAGGGTAGCCTAGGGTTAGGGTTAGGCTTAGGGTTAGGCTTAGGGTACGGCTTAGGGTAGGGGTTCGGGGAGGGGTTCGGGTACGGCGTAGGGTATGGGTTAGGGTTAGGGTTAGGGTTCGTGTTAGGGTTAGGGCTCGGTTTAGGGTACGGGTTACGATTAGGGTACGTGTTAGGGTTAGGGTAGGGGTTAGGGTTAGGGTACGCGTTAGGGTTAGGGTAGTTATTAAACCTATCCCACTTTCTAGATACCCCTTAGCACGTAAAGGAATATTATTTGGGGGTCCAGCCATGGAGAAGAGTTTAGACACTAGGATAAGATAAGGAACACATCCATTATAAAGAAATCACATTAGGATTCTGTTTTTAAGCCGTTCCTTAAAACACTAGTGCTTAGGAAATCTATTGGAGGCAGAAGCAGTCAAGGGTAGCCTAGGGTTAGGGTTAGGCTTAGGGTTAGGCTTAGGGTACGGCTTAGGCTACGGGTTCGGGGAGGGGTTCGGGTACGGCGTAGGGTATGGGTTAGGGTTAGGGTTAGGGTTAGTGTTAGGGTTAGGGCTCGGTTTAGGGTACGGGTTAGGATTAGGGTACGTGTTAGGGTTAGGGTAGGGGTTAGGGTTAGGGTACGCGTTAGGGTTAGGGTAGTTATTAAACCTATCCCACTCTCTAGATACCCCTTAGCACGTAAAGGAATATTATTTGGGGGTCCAGCCATGGAGAAGAGTTTAGACACTAGGATAAGATAAGGAACACACCCATTATAAAGAAATCACATTAGGATTCTCTTTTTAAGCTGTTCCTTCAAACACTAGTGCTTAGGAAATCTATTGGAGGCAGAAGCAGTCAAGGGTAGCCTAGGGTTAGGGTTAGGCTTAGGGTTAGGCTTTGGGTACGGCTTAGGGTACGGGTTCGGGGAGGGGTTCGGGTACGGCGTAGGGTATGGGTTAGGGTTAGGGTTAGGGTTAGTGTTAGGGTTAGGGCTCGGTTCAGGGTATGGGTTAGGATTAGGGTACGTGTTAGGGTTAGGGAAGGGGTTAGGGTTAGGGTACGCGTTAGGGTTAGGGTAGTTATTAAACCTATCCCACTCTCTAGATACCCCTTAGCACGTAAAGGAATATTATTTGCGGGTCCAGCCATGGAGAAGAGTTTAGACACTAGGATAAAATAAGGAACACATACATTATAAAGAAATGACATTAGGATTCTCTTTTTAAGTTGTTCCTTAAAACACTAGTGCTTAGGAAATCTATTGGAGGCAGAAGCAGTCAAGGGTAGCCTAGGGTTAGGGTTAGGCTTAGGGTTAGGTTTAGGGTACGGCTTAGGGTAGGGGTTCGGGGAGGGTTTCGGGTACGGCGTAGGGTATGGGTTAGGGTTAGGGTTAGGGTTCGTGTTAGGGTTAGGGCTCGGTTTAGGGTACGGGTTAGGATTAGGGTACGTGTTAGGGTTAGGGTAGGGGTTAGGGTTAGGGTACGCATTAGGGTTAGGGTAGTTAGTAAACCTATCCCACTCTCTAGATACCCCTTAGCACGTAAAGGAATATTATTTGCGGGTCCAGCCATGGAGAAGAGTTTAGACACTAGGATAAGATAAGGAACACACCCATTATAAAGAAATCACATTAGGATTCTGTTTTTAAGCCGTTCCTTCAAACACTAGTGCTTAGGAAATCTATTGGAGGCAGAAGCAGTCAAGGGTAGCCTAGGGTTAGGGTTAGGCTTAGGGTTAGGCTTAGGGTACGGCTTAGGGTACGGGTTCGGGGAGGGGTTCGTGTACGGCGTAGGGTATGGGTTAGGGTTAGGGTTAGGGTTAGTGTTAGGGTTAGGGCTCGGTTCAGGGTACGGGTTAGGATTAGGGTACGTGTTAGGGTTAGGGTAGGGGTTAGGGTTAGGGTACGTGTTAGGGTTAGGGTAGTTATTAAACCTATCCCACTCTCTAGATACCCCTTAGCACGTAAAGGAATATTATTTGGGGGTCCAGCCATGGAGAAGAGTTTAGACACTAGGATAAGATAAGGAACACACCCATTATAAAGAAATCACATTAGGATTCTCTTTTTAAGCTGTTCCTTCAAACACTAGTGCTTAGGAAATCTATTGGAGGCAGAAGCAGTCAAGGGTAGCCTAGGGTTAGGGTTAGGCTTAGGGTTTGGCTTAGGGTACGGATTAGGCTACGGGTTCGGGGAAGGGTTCGGGTACGGCGTAGGGTATGGGTTAGGGTTAGGGTTAGGGTTAGTGTTAGGGTTAGGGCTCGGTATAGGTTACGGGTTAGGATTAGGGTACGTGTTAGGGTTATGGTAGTGGTTAGGGTTAGGGTACGCGTTCGGGTTAGGGTAGTTATTAAACCTATCCCACTCTCTAGATACCCCTTAGCACGTAAAGGAATATTATTTGAGGGTCCAGCCATGGAGAAGAGTTTAGACACTAGGATAAAATAAGGAACACATACGTTATAAAGAAATCACATTAGGATTCTCTTTTTAACTGTTCCTTAAAACACTAGTGCTTAGGAAATCTATTGGAGGCAGAAGCAGTCAAGGGTAGCCTAGGGTTAGGGTTAGGCTTAGGGTTAGGCTTAGGGTACGGCTTAGGGTAGGGGTTCGGGGAGGGGTTCGGGTACGGCGTAGGGTATGGGTTAGGGTTAGGGTTAGGGTTCGTGTTAGGGTTAGGGCTCGGTTTAGGGTACGGGTTACGATTAGGGTACGTGTTAGGGTTAGGGTAGGGGTTAGGGTTAGGGTACGCGTTAGGGTTAGGGTAGTTATTAAACCTATCCCACTTTCTAGATACCCCTTAGCACGTAAAGGAATATTATTTGGGGGTCCAGCCATGGAGAAGAGTTTAGACACTAGGATAAGATAAGGAACACATCCATTATAAAGAAATCACATTAGGATTCTGTTTTTAAGCCGTTCCTTAAAACACTAGTGCTTAGGAAATCTATTGGAGGCAGAAGCAGTCAAGGGTAGCCTAGGGTTAGGGTTAGGCTTAGGGTTAGGCTTAGGGTACGGCTTAGGCTACGGGTTCGGGGAGGGGTTCGGGTACGGCGTAGGGTATGGGTTAGGGTTAGGGTTAGGGTTAGTGTTAGGGTTAGGGCTCGGTTTAGGGTACGGGTTAGGATTAGGGTACGTGTTAGGGTTAGGGTAGGGGTTAGGGTTAGGGTACGCGTTAGGGTTAGGGTAGTTATTAAACCTATCCCACTCTCTAGATACCCCTTAGCACGTAAAGGAATATTATTTGGGGGTCCAGCCATGGAGAAGAGTTTAGACACTAGGATAAGATAAGGAACACACCCATTATAAAGAAATCACATTAGGATTCTCTTTTTAAGCTGTTCCTTCAAACACTAGTGCTTAGGAAATCTATTGGAGGCAGAAGCAGTCAAGGGTAGCCTAGGGTTAGGGTTAGGCTTAGGGTTAGGCTTTGGGTACGGCTTAGGGTACGGGTTCGGGGAGGGGTTCGGGTACGGCGTAGGGTATGGGTTAGGGTTAGGGTTAGGGTTAGTGTTAGGGTTAGGGCTCGGTTCAGGGTATGGGTTAGGATTAGGGTACGTGTTAGGGTTAGGGAAGGGGTTAGGGTTAGGGTACGCGTTAGGGTTAGGGTAGTTATTAAACCTATCCCACTCTCTAGATACCCCTTAGCACGTAAAGGAATATTATTTGCGGGTCCAGCCATGGAGAAGAGTTTAGACACTAGGATAAAATAAGGAACACATACATTATAAAGAAATGACATTAGGATTCTCTTTTTAAGTTGTTCCTTAAAACACTAGTGCTTAGGAAATCTATTGGAGGCAGAAGCAGTCAAGGGTAGCCTAGGGTTAGGGTTAGGCTTAGGGTTAGGTTTAGGGTACGGCTTAGGGTAGGGGTTCGGGGAGGGTTTCGGGTACGGCGTAGGGTATGGGTTAGGGTTAGGGTTAGGGTTCGTGTTAGGGTTAGGGCTCGGTTTAGGGTACGGGTTAGGATTAGGGTACGTGTTAGGGTTAGGGTAGGGGTTAGGGTTAGGGTACGCATTAGGGTTAGGGTAGTTAGTAAACCTATCCCACTCTCTAGATACCCCTTAGCACGTAAAGGAATATTATTTGCGGGTCCAGCCATGGAGAAGAGTTTAGACACTAGGATAAGATAAGGAACACACCCATTATAAAGAAATCACATTAGGATTCTGTTTTTAAGCCGTTCCTTCAAACACTAGTGCTTAGGAAATCTATTGGAGGCAGAAGCAGTCAAGGGTAGCCTAGGGTTAGGGTTAGGCTTAGGGTTAGGCTTAGGGTACGGCTTAGGCTACGGGTTCGGGGAGGGGTTCGGGTACGGCGTAGGGTATGGGTTAGGGTTAGGGTTAGGGTTAGTGTTAGGGTTAGGGCTCGGTTTAGGGTACGGGTTAGGATTAGGGTACGTGTTAGGGTTAGGGTAGGGGTTAGGGTTAGGGTACGCGTTAGGGTTAGGGTAGTTATTAAACCTATCCCACTCTCTAGATACCCCTTAGCACGTAAAGGAATATTATTTGGGGGTCCAGCCATGGAGAAGAGTTTAGACACTAGGATAAGATAAGGAACACACCCATTATAAAGAAATCACATTAGGATTCTCTTTTTAAGCTGTTCCTTCAAACACTAGTGCTTAGGAAATCTATTGGAGGCAGAAGCAGTCAAGGGTAGCCTAGGGTTAGGGTTAGGCTTAGGGTTAGGCTTAGGGTACGGCTTAGGGTACGGGTTCGGGGAGGGGTTCGGGTACGGCGTAGGGTATGGGTTAGGGTTAGGGTTAGGGTTAGTGTTAGGGTTAGGGCTCGGTTTAGGGTACGGGTTAGGATTAGGGTACGGGTTAGGGTTAGGGTAGGGGTTAGGGTTAGGGTACGCGTTAGTGTTAGGGTAGTTATTAAACCTATCCCACTCTCTAGATACCCCTTAGCACGTAAAGGAATATTATTTGGGGGTCCAGCCATGGAGAAGAGTTTAGACACTAGGATAAGATAAGGAACACACCCATTATAAAGAAATCACATTAGGATTCTCTTTTTAAGCTGTTCCTTCAAACACTAGTGCTTAGGAAATCTATTGGAGGCAGAAGCAGTCAAGGGTAGCCTAGGGTTAGGGTTAGGCTTAGGGTTAGGCTTAGGGTACGGCTTAGGGTACGGTTTCGGTGAGGGGTTCGGGTACGGTGTAGGGTATGGGTTAGGGTTAGGGTTAGGGTTAGTGTTAGGGTTAGGGCTCAGTTTAGGTTACGGGTTAGGATTAGGGTACGTGTTAGGGTTAGGGTAGGGGTTAGGGTTAGGGTACGCGTTAGGGTTAGGGTAGTTATTAAACCTATCCCACTCTCTAGATACCCCTTAGCACGTAAAGGAATATTATTTGGGGGTCCAGCCATGGAGAAGAGTTTAGACAGTAGGATAAGATAAGGAACACACCCATTATAAAGAAATCACATTAGGATTCTGTTTTTAAGCCGTTCCTTAAAACACTAGTGCTTAGGAAATCTATTGGAGGCAGAAGCAGTCAAGGGTAGCCTAGGGTTAGGGTTAGGCTTAGGGTTAGGCTTAGGGTACGGCTTAGGGTACGGGTTCGGGGAGGGGTTCGGGTACGGCGTAGGGTATGGGTTAGGGTTAGGGTTAGGGTTAGTGTTAGGGTTAGGGCTCGGTTCAGGGTACGGGTTAGGATTAGGGTACGTGTTAGGGTTAGGGTAGGGGTTAGGGTTAGGGTACGTGTTAGGGTTAGGGTAGTTATTAAACCTATCCCACTCTCTAGATACCCCTTAGCACGTAAAGGAATATTATTTGGGGGTCCAGCCATGGAGAAGAGTTTAGACACTAGGATAAGATAAGGAACACATCCATTATAAAGAAATCACATTAGGATTCTGTTTTTAAGCCGTTCCTTAAAACACTAGTGCTTAGGAAATCTATTGGAGGCAGAAGCAGTCAAGGGTAGCCTAGGGTTAGGGTTAGGCTTAGGGTTAGGCTTAGGGTACGGCTTAGGCTACGGGTTCGGGGAGGGGTTCGGGTACGGCGTAGGGTATGGGTTAGGGTTAGGGTTAGGGTTAGTGTTAGGGTTAGGGCTCGGTTTAGGGTACGGGTTAGGATTAGGGTACGTGTTAGGGTTAGGGTAGGGGTTAGGGTTAGGGTACGCGTTAGGGTTAGGGTAGTTATTAAACCTATCCCACTCTCTAGATACCCCTTAGCACGTAAAGGAATATTATTTGGGGGTCCAGCCATGGAGAAGAGTTTAGACACTAGGATAAGATAAGGAACACACCCATTATAAAGAAATCACATTAGGATTCTCTTTTTAAGCTGTTCCTTCAAACACTAGTGCTTAGGAAATCTATTGGAGGCAGAAGCAGTCAAGGGTAGCCTAGGGTTAGGGTTAGGCTTAGGGTTAGACTTTGGGTACGGCTTAGGGTACGGGTTCGGGGAGGGGTTCGGGTACGGCGTAGGGTATGGGTTAGGGTTAGGGTTAGGGTTAGTGTTAGGGTTAGGGCTCGGTTCAGGGTATGGGTTAGGATTAGGGTACGTGTTAGGGTTAGGGAAGGGGTTAGGGTTAGGGTACGCGTTAGGGTTAGGGTAGTTATTAAACCTATCCCACTCTCTAGATACCCCTTAGCACGTAAAGGAATATTATTTGCGGGTCCAGCCATGGAGAAGAGTTTAGACACTAGGATAAAATAAGGAACACATACATTATAAAGAAATCACATTAGGATTCTCTTTTTAAGTTGTTCCTTAAAACACTAGTGCTTAGGAAATCTATTGGAGGCAGAAGCAGTCAAGGGTAGCCTAGGGTTAGGGTTAGGCTTAGGGTTAGGTTTAGGGTACGGCTTAGGGTAGGGGTTCGGGGAGGGGTTCGGGTACGGCGTAGGGTATGGGTTAGGGTTAGGGTTAGGGTTCGTGTTAGGGTTAGGGCTCGGTTTAGGGTACGGGTTAGGATTAGGGTACGTGTTAGGGTTAGGGTAGGGGTTAGGGTTAGGGTACGCATTAGGGTTAGGGTAGTTAGTAAACCTATCCCACTCTCTAGATACCCCTTAGCACGTAAAGGAATATTATTTGCGGGTCCAGCCATGGAGAAGAGTTTAGACACTAGGATAAGATAAGGAACACACCCATTATAAAGAAATCACATTAGGATTCTGTTTTTAAGCCGTTCCTTCAAACACTAGTGCTTAGGAAATCTATTGGAGGCAGAAGCAGTCAAGGGTAGCCTAGGGTTAGGGTTAGGCTTAGGGTTAGGCTTAGGGTACGGCTTAGGGTACGGGTTCGGGGAGGGGTTCGGGTACGGCGTAGGGTATGGGTTAGGGTTAGGGTTAGGGTTAGTGTTAGGGTTAGGGCTCGGTTCAGGGTACGGGTTAGGATTAGGGTACGTGTTAGGGTTAGGGTAGGGGTTAGGGTTAGGGTACGTGTTAGGGTTAGGGTAGTTATTAAACCTATCCCACTCTCTAGATACCCCTTAGCACGTAAAGGAATATTATTTGGGGGTCCAGCCATGGAGAAGAGTTTAGACACTAGGATAAGATAAGGAACACACCCATTATAAAGAAATCACATTAGGATTCTCTTTTTAAGCTGTTCCTTCAAACACTAGTGCTTAGGAAATCTATTGGAGGCAGAAGCAGTCAAGGGTAGCCTAGGGTTAGGGTTAGGCTTAGGGTTTGGCTTAGGGTACGGATTAGGCTACGGGTTCGGGGAAGGGTTCGGGTACGGCGTAGGGTATGGGTTAGGGTTAGGGTTAGGGTTAGTGTTAGGGTTAGGGCTCGGTATAGGTTACGGGTTAGGATTAGGGTACGTGTTAGGGTTATGGTAGTGGTTAGGGTTAGGGTACGCGTTCGGGTTAGGGTAGTTATTAAACCTATCCCACTCTCTAGATACCCCTTAGCACGTAAAGGAATATTATTTGAGGGTCCAGCCATGGAGAAGAGTTTAGACACTAGGATAAAATAAGGAACACATACGTTATAAAGAAATCACATTAGGATTCTCTTTTTAACTGTTCCTTAAAACACTAGTGCTTAGGAAATCTATTGGAGGCAGAAGCAGTCAAGGGTAGCCTAGGGTTAGGGTTAGGCTTAGGGTTAGGCTTAGGGTACGGCTTAGGCTACGGGTTCGGGGAGGGGTTCGGGTATGGCGTAGGGTATGGGTTAGGGTTAGGGTTAGGGTTAGTGTTAGGGTTAGGGCTCGGTTTAGGGTACGGGTTAGGATTAGGGTACGTGTTAGGGTTAGGGTAGGGGTTAGGGTTAGGGTACGCGTTAGGGTTAGGGTAGTTATTAAACCTATCCCACTCTCTAGATACCCCTTAGCACGTAAAGGAATATTATTTGGGGGTCCAGCCATGGAGAAGAGTTTAGACACTAGGATAAGATAAGGAACACACCCATTATAAAGAAATGACATTAGGATTCTCTTTTTAAGTTGTTCCTTAAAACACTAGTGCTTAGGAAATCTATTGGAGGCAGAAGCAGTCAAGGGTAGCCTAGGGTTAGGGTTAGGCTTAGGGTTAGGTTTAGGGTACGGCTTAGGGTAGGGGTTCGGGGAGGGGTTCGGGTACGGCGTAGGGTATGGGTTAGGGTTAGGGTTAGGGTTCGTGTTAGGGTTAGGGCTCGGTTTAGGGTACGGGTTAGGATTAGGGTACGTGTTAGGGTTAGGGTAGGGGTTAGGGTTAGGGTACGCATTAGGGTTAGGGTAGTTAGTAAACCTATCCCACTCTCTAGATACCCCTTAGCACGTAAAGGAATATTATTTGCGGGTCCAGCCATGGAGAAGAGTTTAGACACTAGGATAAGATAAGGAACACACCCATTATAAAGAAATCACATTAGGATTCTGTTTTTAAGCCGTTCCTTCAAACACTAGTGCTTAGGAAATCTATTGGAGGCAGAAGCAGTCAAGGGTAGCCTAGGGTTAGGGTTAGGCTTAGGGTTAGGCTTAGGGTACGGCTTAGGGTACGGGTTCGGGAAGGGGTTCGGGTACGGCGTAGGGTATGGGTTAGGGTTAGGGTTAGGGTTAGTGTTAGGGTTAGGGCTCGGTTCAGGGTACGGGTTAGGATTAGGGTACGTGTTAGGGTTAGGGTAGGGGTTAGGGTTAGGGTACGTGTTAGGGTTAGGGTAGTTATTAAACCTATCGCACTCTCTAGATACCCCTTAGCACGTAAAGGAATATTATTTGGGGGTCCAGCCATGGAGAAGAGTTTAGACACTAGGATAAGATAAGGAACACACCCATTATAAAGAAATCACATTAGGATTCTCTTTTTAAGCTGTTCCTTCAAACACTAGTGCTTAGGAAATCTATTGGAGGCAGAAGCAGTCAAGGGTAGCCTAGGGTTAGGGTTAGGCTTAGGGTTTGGCTTAGGGTACGGATTAGGCTACGGGTTCGGGGAAGGGTTCGGGTACGGCGTAGGGTATGGGTTAGGGTTAGGGTTAGGGTTAGTGTTAGGGTTAGGGCTCGGTATAGGTTACGGGTTAGGATTAGGGTACGTGTTAGGGTTATGGTAGTGGTTAGGGTTAGGGTACGCGTTCGGGTTAGGGTAGTTATTAAACCTATCCCACTTTCTAGATACCCCTTAGCACGTAAAGGAATATTATTTGGGGGTCCAGCCATGGAGAAGTGTTTAGACACTAGGATAAGATAAGGAACACACCCATTATAAAGAAATCACATTAGGATTCTCTTTTTAAGCTGTTCCTTAAAACACTAGTGCTTAGGAAATCTATTGGAGACAGAAGCAGTCAAGGGTAGCCTAGGGTTAGGGTTAGGCTTAGGGTTAGGCTTAGGGTACGGCTTAGGGTACGGGTTCGGGGAGGGGTTCGGGTACGGCGTAGGGTATGGGTTAGGGTTAGGGTTAGGGTTAGTGTTAGGGTTAGGGCTCGGTTCAGGGTACGGGTTAGGATTAGGGTACGTGTTAGGGTTAGGGTAGGGGTTAGGGTTAGGGTACGTGTTAGGGTTAGGGTAGTTATTAAACCTATCCCACTCTCTAGATACCCCTTAGCACGTAAAGGAATATTATTTGGGGGTCCAGCCATGGAGAAGAGTTTAGACACTAGGATAAGATAAGGAACACACCCATTATAAAGAAATCACATTAGGATTCTCTTTTTAAGCTGTTCCTTCAAACACTAGTGCTTAGGAAATCTATTGGAGGCAGAAGCAGTCAAGGGTAGCCTAGGGTTAGGGTTAGGCTTAGGGTTAGGCTTAGGGTACGGCTTAGGCTACGGGTTCGGGGAGGGGTTCGGGTACGGCGTAGGGTATGGGTTAGGGTTAGGGTTAGTGTTAGTGTTAGGGTTAGGGCTCGGTTTAGGGTACGGGTTAGGATTAGGGTACGTGTTAGGGTTAGGGTAGGGGTTAGGGTTAGGGTACGCGTTAGGGTTAGGGTAGTTATTAAACCTATCCCACTCTCTAGATACCCCTTAGCACGTAAAGGAATATTATTTGGGGGTCCAGCCATGGAGAAGAGTTTAGACACTAGGATAAGATAAGGAACACACCCATTATAAAGAAATCACATTAGGATTCTCTTTTTAAGCTGTTCCTTCAAACACTAGTGCTTAGGAAATCTATTGGAGGCAGAAGCAGTCAAGGGTAGCCTAGGGTTAGGGTTAGGCTTAGGTTTAGGGTTAGGGTACGGCTTAGGGTAGGGGTTCGGGGAGGGGTTCGGGTATGGCGTAGGGTATGGGTTAGGGTTAGGGTTAGGGTTCGTGTTAGGGTTAGGGCTCAGTTTAGGGTACGGGTTAGGATTAGGTTACGTGTTAGGGTTAGGGTAGGGGTTAGGGTTAGGGTACGCGTTAGGGTTAGGGTAGTTATTAAACCTATCCCACTCTCTAGATACCCCTTAGCACGTAAAGGAATATTATTTGGGGGTCCAGCCATGGAGAAGAGTTTAGACAGTAGGATAAGATAAGGAACACACCCATTATAAAGAAATCACATTAGGATTCTGTTTTTAAGCCGTTCCTTAAAACACTAGTGCTTAGGAAATCTATTGGAGGCAGAAGCAGTCAAGGGTAGCCTAGGGTTAGGGTTAGGCTTACGGTTAGGCTTAGGGTACGGCTTAGGGTACGGGTTCGGGGAGGGGTTCGGGTACGGCGTAGGGTATGGGTTAGGGTTAGGGTTAGGGTTAGTGTTAGGGTTAGGGCTCGGTTCAGGGTACGGGTTAGGATTAGGGTACGTGTTAGGGTTAGGGTAGGGGTTAGGGTTAGGGTACACGTTAGGGTTAGGGTAGTTAGTAAACCTATCCCACTCTCTAGATACCCCTTAGCACGTAAAGGAATATTATTTGGGGGTGCAGCCGTGGAGAAGAGTTTAGACACTAGGATAAGATAACGAACACACCCATTATAAAGAAATCACATTAGGATTCTCTTTTTAAGCTGTTCCTTCAAACACTAGTGCTTAGGAAATCTATTGGAGGCAGAAGCAGTCAAGGGTAGCCTAGGGTTAGGGTTAGGCTTAGGGTTTGGCTTAGGGTACGGATTAGGCTACGGGTTCGGGGAAGGGTTCGGGTACGGCGTAGGGTATGGG
The DNA here is from genome assembly GCF_028023285.1 of Balaenoptera ricei. Lineage (NCBI taxonomy): Eukaryota > Metazoa > Chordata > Mammalia > Artiodactyla > Balaenopteridae > Balaenoptera > Balaenoptera ricei. Next base: position 175,110 of record NW_026777611.1, read on the forward strand.
TTAGGGTTAGGGTTAGGGTTAGTGTTAGGGTTAGGGCTCGGTATAGGTTACGGGTTAGGATTAGGGTACGTGTTAGGGTTATGGTAGTGGTTAGGGTTAGGGTACGCGTTCGGGTTAGGGTAGTTATTAAACCTATCCCACTCTCTAGATACCCCTTAGCACGTAAAGGAATATTATTTGAGGGTCCAGCCATGGAGAAGAGTTTAGACACTAGGATAAAATAAGGAACACATACGTTATAAAGAAATCACATTAGGATTCTCTTTTTAACTGTTCCTTAAAACACTAGTGCTTAGGAAATCTATTGGAGGCAGAAGCAGTCAAGGGTAGCCTAGGGTTAGGGTTAGGCTTAGGGTTAGGCTTAGGGTACGGCTTAGGGTAGGGGTTCGGGGAGGGGTTCGGGTACGGCGTAGGGTATGGGTTAGGGTTAGGGTTAGGGTTCGTGTTAGGGTTAGGGCTCGGTTTAGGGTACGGGTTAGGATTAGGGTACGTGTTAGGGTTAGGGTAGGGGTTAGGGTTAGGGTACGCGTTAGGGTTAGGGTAGTTATTAAACCTATCCCACTTTCTAGATACCCCTTAGCACGTAAAGGAATATTATTTGGGGGTCCAGCCATGGAGAAGAGTTTAGACACTAGGATAAGATAAGGAACACATCCATTATAAAGAAATCACATTAGGATTCTGTTTTTAAGCCGTTCCTTAAAACACTAGTGCTTAGGAAATCTATTGGAGGCAGAAGCAGTCAAGGGTAGCCTAGGGTTAGGGTTAGGCTTAGGGTTAGGCTTAGGGTACGGGTTAGGCTACGGGTTCGGGGAGGGGTTCGGGTACGGCGTAGGGTATGGGTTAGGGTTAGGGTTAGGGTTAGTGTTAGGGTTAGGGCTCGGTTTAGGGTACGGGTTAGGATTAGGGTACGTGTTAGGGTTAGGGTAGGGGTTAGGGTTAGGGTACGCGTTAGGGTTAGGGTAGTTATTAAACCTATCCCACTCTCTAGATACCCCTTAGCACGTAAAGGAATATTATTTGGGGGTCCAGCCATGGAGAAGAGTTTAGACACTAGGATAAGATAAGGAACACACCCATTATAAAGAAATCACATTAGGATTCTCTTTTTAAGCTGTTCCTTCAAACACTAGTGCTTAGGAAATCTATTGGAGGCAGAAGCAGTCAAGGGTAGCCTAGGGTTAGGGTTAGGCTTAGGGTTAGGCTTTGGGTACGGCTTAGGGTACGGGTTCGGGGAGGGGTTCGGGTACGGCGTAGGGTATGGGTTAGGGTTAGGGTTAGGGTTAGTGTTAGGGTTAGGGCTCGGTTCAGGGTATGGGTTAGGATTAGGGTACGTGTTAGGGTTAGGGAAGGGGTTAGGGTTAGGGTACGCGTTAGGGTTAGGGTAGTTATTAAACCTATCCCACTCTCTAGATACCCCTTAGCACGTAAAGGAATATTATTTGCGGGTCCAGCCATGGAGAAGAGTTTAGACACTAGGATAAAATAAGGAACACATACATTATAAAGAAATGACATTAGGATTCTCTTTTTAAGTTGTTCCTTAAAACACTAGTGCTTAGGAAATCTATTGGAGGCAGAAGCAGTCAAGGGTAGCCTAGGGTTAGGGTTAGGCTTAGGGTTAGGTTTAGGGTACGGCTTAGGGTATGGGTTCGGGGAGGGTTTCGGGTACGGCGTAGGGTATGGGTTAGGGTTAGGGTTAGGGTTCGTGTTAGGGTTAGGGCTCGGTTTAGGGTACGGGTTAGGATTAGGGTACGTGTTAGGGTTAGGGTAGGGGTTAGGGTTAGGGTACGCATTAGGGTTAGGGTAGTTAGTAAACCTATCCCACTCTCTAGATACCCCTTAGCACGTAAAGGAATATTATTTGCGGGTCCAGCCATGGAGAAGAGTTTAGACACTAGGATAAGATAAGGAACACACCCATTATAAAGAAATCACATTAGGATTCTGTTTTTAAGCCGTTCCTTCAAACACTAGTGCTTAGGAAATCTATTGGAGGCAGAAGCAGTCAAGGGTAGCCTAGGGTTAGGGTTAGGCTTAGGGTTAGGCTTAGGGTACGGCTTAGGCTACGGGTTCGGGGAGGGGTTCGGGTACGGCGTAGGGTATGGGTTAGGGTTAGGGTTAGGGTTAGTGTTAGGGTTAGGGCTCGGTTTAGGGTACGGGTTAGGATTAGGGTACGTGTTAGGGTTAGGGTAGGGGTTAGGGTTAGGGTACGCGTTAGGGTTAGGGTAGTTATTAAACCTATCCCACTCTCTAGATACCCCTTAGCACGTAAAGGAATATTATTTGGGGGTCCAGCCATGGAGAAGAGTTTAGACACTAGGATAAGATAAGGAACACACCCATTATAAAGAAATCACATTAGGATTCTCTTTTTAAGCTGTTCCTTCAAACACTAGTGCTTAGGAAATCTATTGGAGGCAGAAGCAGTCAAGGGTAGCCTAGGGTTAGGGTTAGGCTTAGGGTTAGGCTTAGGGTACGGCTTAGGGTACGGGTTCGGGGAGGGGTTCGGGTACGGCGTAGGGTATGGGTTAGGGTTAGGGTTAGGGTTAGTGTTAGGGTTAGGGCTCGGTTTAGGGTACGGGTTAGGATTAGGGTACGGGTTAGGGTTAGGGTAGGGGTTAGGGTTAGGGTACGCGTTAGGGTTAGGGTAGTTATTAAACCTATCCCACTCTCTAGATACCCCTTAGCACGTAAAGGAATATTATTTGGGGGTCCAGCCATGGAGAAGAGTTTAGACACTAGGATAAGATAAGGAACACACCCATTATAAAGAAATCACATTAGGATTCTCTTTTTAAGCTGTTCCTTCAAACACTAGTGCTTAGGAAATCTATTGGAGGCAGAAGCAGTCAAGGGTAGCCTAGGGTTAGGGTTAGGCTTAGGGTTAGGCTTAGGGTACGGCTTAGGGTACGGTTTCGGTGAGGGGTTCGGGTACGGTGTAGGGTATGGGTTAGGGTTAGGGTTAGGGTTAGTGTTAGGGTTAGGGCTCAGTTTAGGTTACGGGTTAGGATTAGGGTACGTGTTAGGGTTAGGGTAGGGGTTAGGGTTAGGGTACGCGTTAGGGTTAGGGTAGTTATTAAACCTATCCCACTCTCTAGATACCCCTTAGCACGTAAAGGAATATTATTTGGGGGTCCAGCCATGGAGAAGAGTTTAGACAGTAGGATAAGATAAGGAACACACCCATTATAAAGAAATCACATTAGGATTCTGTTTTTAAGCCGTTCCTTAAAACACTAGTGCTTAGGAAATCTATTGGAGGCAGAAGCAGTCAAGGGTAGCCTAGGGTTAGGGTTAGGCTTAGGGTTAGGCTTAGGGTACGGCTTAGGGTACGGGTTCGGGGAGGGGTTCGGGTACGGCGTAGGGTATGGGTTAGGGTTAGGGTTAGGGTTAGTGTTAGGGTTAGGGCTCGGTTCAGGGTACGGGTTAGGATTAGGGTACGTGTTAGGGTTAGGGTAGGGGTTAGGGTTAGGGTACGTGTTAGGGTTAGGGTAGTTATTAAACCTATCCCACTCTCTAGATACCCCTTAGCACGTAAAGGAATATTATTTGGGGGTCCAGCCATGGAGAAGAGTTTAGACACTAGGATAAGATAAGGAACACATCCATTATAAAGAAATCACATTAGGATTCTGTTTTTAAGCCGTTCCTTAAAACACTAGTGCTTAGGAAATCTATTGGAGGCAGAAGCAGTCAAGGGTAGCCTAGGGTTAGGGTTAGGCTTAGGGTTAGGCTTAGGGTACGGCTTAGGCTACGGGTTCGGGGAGGGGTTCGGGTACGGCGTAGGGTATGGGTTAGGGTTAGGGTTAGGGTTAGTGTTAGGGTTAGGGCTCGGTTTAGGGTACGGGTTAGGATTAGGGTACGTGTTAGGGTTAGGGTAGGGGTTAGGGTTAGGGTACGCGTTAGGGTTAGGGTAGTTATTAAACCTATCCCACTCTCTAGATACCCCTTAGCACGTAAAGGAATATTATTTGGGGGTCCAGCCATGGAGAAGAGTTTAGACACTAGGATAAGATAAGGAACACACCCATTATAAAGAAATCACATTAGGATTCTCTTTTTAAGCTGTTCCTTCAAACACTAGTGCTTAGGAAATCTATTGGAGGCAGAAGCAGTCAAGGGTAGCCTAGGGTTAGGGTTAGGCTTAGGGTTAGGCTTTGGGTACGGCTTAGGGTACGGGTTCGGGGAGGGGTTCGGGTACGGCGTAGGGTATGGGTTAGGGTTAGGGTTAGGGTTAGTGTTAGGGTTAGGGCTCGGTTCAGGGTATGGGTTAGGATTAGGGTACGTGTTAGGGTTAGGGAAGGGGTTAGGGTTAGGGTACGCGTTAGGGTTAGGGTAGTTATTAAACCTATCCCACTCTCTAGATACCCCTTAGCACGTAAAGGAATATTATTTGCGGGTCCAGCCATGGAGAAGAGTTTAGACACTAGGATAAAATAAGGAACACATACATTATAAAGAAATCACATTAGGATTCTCTTTTTAAGTTGTTCCTTAAAACACTAGTGCTTAGGAAATCTATTGGAGGCAGAAGCAGTCAAGGGTAGCCTAGGGTTAGGGTTAGGCTTAGGGTTAGGTTTAGGGTACGGCTTAGGGTAGGGGTTCGGGGAGGGGTTCGGGTACGGCGTAGGGTATGGGTTAGGGTTAGGGTTAGGGTTCGTGTTAGGGTTAGGGCTCGGTTTAGGGTACGGGTTAGGATTAGGGTACGTGTTAGGGTTAGGGTAGGGGTTAGGGTTAGGGTACGCATTAGGGTTAGGGTAGTTAGTAAACCTATCCCACTCTCTAGATACCCCTTAGCACGTAAAGGAATATTATTTGCGGGTCCAGCCATGGAGAAGAGTTTAGACACTAGGATAAGATAAGGAACACACCCATTATAAAGAAATCACATTAGGATTCTGTTTTTAAGCCGTTCCTTCAAACACTAGTGCTTAGGAAATCTATTGGAGGCAGAAGCAGTCAAGGGTAGCCTAGGGTTAGGGTTAGGCTTAGGGTTAGGCTTAGGGTACGGCTTAGGGTACGGGTTCGGGGAGGGGTTCGGGTACGGCGTAGGGTATGGGTTAGGGTTAGGGTTAGGGTTAGTGTTAGGGTTAGGGCTCGGTTCAGGGTACGGGTTAGGATTAGGGTACGTGTTAGGGTTAGGGTAGGGGTTAGGGTTAGGGTACGTGTTAGGGTTAGGGTAGTTATTAAACCTATCCCACTCTCTAGATACCCCTTAGCACGTAAAGGAATATTATTTGGGGGTCCAGCCATGGAGAAGAGTTTAGACACTAGGATAAGATAAGGAACACACCCATTATAAAGAAATCACATTAGGATTCTCTTTTTAAGCTGTTCCTTCAAACACTAGTGCTTAGGAAATCTATTGGAGGCAGAAGCAGTCAAGGGTAGCCTAGGGTTAGGGTTAGGCTTAGGGTTTGGCTTAGGGTACGGATTAGGCTACGGGTTCGGGGAAGGGTTCGGGTACGGCGTAGGGTATGGGTTAGGGTTAGGGTTAGGGTTAGTGTTAGGGTTAGGGCTCGGTATAGGTTACGGGTTAGGATTAGGGTACGTGTTAGGGTTATGGTAGTGGTTAGGGTTAGGGTACGCGTTCGGGTTAGGGTAGTTATTAAACCTATCCCACTCTCTAGATACCCCTTAGCACGTAAAGGAATATTATTTGAGGGTCCAGCCATGGAGAAGAGTTTAGACACTAGGATAAAATAAGGAACACATACGTTATAAAGAAATCACATTAGGATTCTCTTTTTAACTGTTCCTTAAAACACTAGTGCTTAGGAAATCTATTGGAGGCAGAAGCAGTCAAGGGTAGCCTAGGGTTAGGGTTAGGCTTAGGGTTAGGCTTAGGGTACGGCTTAGGCTACGGGTTCGGGGAGGGGTTCGGGTATGGCGTAGGGTATGGGTTAGGGTTAGGGTTAGGGTTAGTGTTAGGGTTAGGGCTCGGTTTAGGGTACGGGTTAGGATTAGGGTACGTGTTAGGGTTAGGGTAGGGGTTAGGGTTAGGGTACGCGTTAGGGTTAGGGTAGTTATTAAACCTATCCCACTCTCTAGATACCCCTTAGCACGTAAAGGAATATTATTTGGGGGTCCAGCCATGGAGAAGAGTTTAGACACTAGGATAAGATAAGGAACACACCCATTATAAAGAAATGACATTAGGATTCTCTTTTTAAGTTGTTCCTTAAAACACTAGTGCTTAGGAAATCTATTGGAGGCAGAAGCAGTCAAGGGTAGCCTAGGGTTAGGGTTAGGCTTAGGGTTAGGTTTAGGGTACGGCTTAGGGTAGGGGTTCGGGGAGGGGTTCGGGTACGGCGTAGGGTATGGGTTAGGGTTAGGGTTAGGGTTAGTGTTAGGGTTAGGGCTCGGTTCAGGGTACGGGTTAGGATTAGGGTACGTGTTAGGGTTAGGGTAGGGGTTAGGGTTAGGGTACGTGTTAGGGTTAGGGTAGTTATTAAACCTATCGCACTCTCTAGATACCCCTTAGCACGTAAAGGAATATTATTTGGGGGTCCAGCCATGGAGAAGAGTTTAGACACTAGGATAAGATAAGGAACACACCCATTATAAAGAAATCACATTAGGATTCTCTTTTTAAGCTGTTCCTTCAAACACTAGTGCTTAGGAAATCTATTGGAGGCAGAAGCAGTCAAGGGTAGCCTAGGGTTAGGGTTAGGCTTAGGGTTTGGCTTAGGGTACGGATTAGGCTACGGGTTCGGGGAAGGGTTCGGGTACGGCGTAGGGTATGGGTTAGGGTTAGGGTTAGGGTTAGTGTTAGGGTTAGGGCTCGGTATAGGTTACGGGTTAGGATTAGGGTACGTGTTAGGGTTATGGTAGTGGTTAGGGTTAGGGTACGCGTTCGGGTTAGGGTAGTTATTAAACCTATCCCACTTTCTAGATACCCCTTAGCACGTAAAGGAATATTATTTGGGGGTCCAGCCATGGAGAAGTGTTTAGACACTAGGATAAGATAAGGAACACACCCATTATAAAGAAATCACATTAGGATTCTCTTTTTAAGCTGTTCCTTAAAACACTAGTGCTTAGGAAATCTATTGGAGACAGAAGCAGTCAAGGGTAGCCTAGGGTTAGGGTTAGGCTTAGTGTTAGGCTTAGGGTACGGCTTAGGGTACGGGTTCGGGGAGGGGTTCGGGTACGGCGTAGGGTATGGGTTAGGGTTAGGGTTAGGGTTAGTGTTAGGGTTAGGGCTCGGTTCAGGGTACGGGTTAGGATTAGGGTACGTGTTAGGGTTAGGGTAGGGGTTAGGGTTAGGGTACGTGTTAGGGTTAGGGTAGTTATTAAACCTATCCCACTCTCTAGATACCCCTTAGCACGTAAAGGAATATTATTTGGGGGTCCAGCCATGGAGAAGAGTTTAGACACTAGGATAAGATAAGGAACACACCCATTATAAAGAAATCACATTAGGATTCTCTTTTTAAGCTGTTCCTTCAAACACTAGTGCTTAGGAAATCTATTGGAGGCAGAAGCAGTCAAGGGTAGCCTAGGGTTAGGGTTAGGCTTAGGGTTAGG